>NC_045806.1:91314565-91563331 GCF_009873245.2 Balaenoptera musculus
CACCGTCCTAGAGTACAAGGTTCTGCTTAGAGTTGTCATTCATCTGAGGCATTACGAAGAGCTCAGGGCAGTGGTTTCCAAACCTGGCTGCACATCAGCTTCCTCCTGTGAGGTTTTTAAAACTACAAATTCTTGGGACCTATCCCTATACTTCCAAATTCGAAATTTTAGGAGTTGGTCCCAGGAATCCCCAATTTTACAAGCTATGTAGACAATTCTTATGCAGCCAGACTGGCAGGTCCTTGTTGGAGGAAGTGCATTTGAGAAGTACTGAGTTAAGTCTTCTGTATATCTGTGATGGTACAGAGCAGTGGCTCTCAACCTTGGATGCTCGGATGCCTGAATCTCACCTCCAGAGAATCTAATTTAATTGGTCTGGGGTGGACTCCAGGTACCAGTATTTTTTAAAAAGCTTCCTGTGATTTGTGTGCAATCATGTTAAGGAACTACTAGCTCTGAGCAAGAGTGGAAAAAAAAAAGTAGGTCATTTGTTGGCAAACTTTCATGTCCATGGCAGACATCACTAATCAATTCTGGCACTCTTTCCTGCAGAGCTCATATGTGGCCTCATAATTCTTCTCACTATATTGTTCTAGGCAGCCACTCATGCATGGAGTGGGCATGAAACTACTGTTTGCCATCTTTACCTTAAATCCTGCCTGGCAGGGATCTAATAACCTCTGGAGAACCCTTCCTGGCTTTTGCTTCTAGTATCATACTTAAGTATCCAGATTGTTGTCCACCAGGACACTCTTTTGAAGCAGGAGAAGGGGGAAGCCAGAGGTGGATGCAATAGAGAGATCCCTCACCTAGCTACCTCTACTACCCAGTGAAGCACTTTCAACCCCAGCTTCTGCTACAAGTTGAAAGCCTTATGCAGAGGAATTTATCATATTGGGTTCATGGAGGGTCTCTGTATGACCTCCTAGTATCAAGTGTACAGGAAAGGCCAAGCATAAAGGGAGTTTCACTCAATATTTACCTTAAATCCAAACTAGAGTTCTTGTTTGTACATCCCAATCTATTTTCCATAAACATTCCACCTATTGATGGTTGTCTTATCACAGGACTCATACCCAGCACTCTGCACCTTTGTCCCAGGCTATGGTATGTGGGAGAGCACTTGAGCTTCAGAATGAAGCTCTTCTCTTGCTGTGCTGCTTCCTGCTCTGGAGGAGAAGAAAGGCTACGTGGGCCAGAAGTTTCAGCAGTTCCTTCTGTAGCTGATAATTAATGTGGTATGTGAGGAGGGCAGAAAGAACATTTTTTTTTCTTCTAAAAAAGGGCCTCTTCCCCTGGGGCCTGTTGTTTCTACAAATGCAGAACAAAGAATTGTAGGAAGACAGACGTTTTTCCCTTGGTAACATGCAATAAAGCACCTTTAAAGGCAACAGATCATAATTCTGATTAGGACTGGAGAGGTGGTAAGTGCACATTGAGCTTGCCAAGGATCCAGAAGTCTGCAAATGAGGAAAGCTTTGTGGGAGGCAAGTAGCCTGGAATTAAAGGAAAGAGGAGGGCTTTGGAGTCAGAATATGTTGAGTGGCTCTATGACTTATTATCTGTGTGACTCTGGGCAAATTACTTAACCTCTCTTAGCCTCAGCTCTCTAACTTACAGAATGAGGGATTAAATTAATACCTTCCTCATAGACTAGTGGAAAAGATTAAATTAGGTAATGATAGCTTTCTATAAGGCCTCCTGGAACAGACCAGTATCTGGCAAACAGTAACTATCAACGGATGGTAGCTAATATTATTATCCGAAAAGGTCATTACACTGCTCAAACACTCAATTCAAAATCCATATTAGGCATTCTCAAGGTATGATTCCTGGACAATCAGCTTCAGAATGACCTGGGGGGAGCTTCAAAAACACAGATTCCTGGGCTACATGCTAGATCTAAAGAATCAGAATTGAGCTTGGCTTTAGGAATAATCAATTTTAAGAAACACTCTGGGTGATTCTGCTTCATATTTAAGAGTCACTGATCTATCTAATAGGGCCAATTATATCTGGCTTGTTCATCTTACAAAAAATACAATTAATTCATAGGGGGAAAATTATGTAGAAGTACTTGAGGAAAACAACACTGTAAACTTTCTAAGTAGTATTAACTAATATCATTTAGATGACAGGAAAGAAATGGAGTTAATTTCAGGATTCCAGGTTCAGGGAGAATCCCGAAACACTGGAAACTTTCTCTGCCTTCATTGCTTCCTTCTTTATGTATAACTGGCCTAAGATTTAAGAAAGGTATGTTTTGACTGGACTCCACAAAGATGCCAACATTCTTTTTAACTAATATTGTTTTTAATATATACTATAAGCTGGGCACCGGTGGTGACACAGCAGCAGTCGATAAGATAGACGAGGTTCCTGCCTCACTAAGCTTACATTTTAATTGGAGGAGACAGATAGTAAACAACTGTAAAAGTTGAGACTAAAAGATCATTCATTCATTAGTTCATTCACCCACACTCCTTTTTTCAACAAACATGGAGCTTACATCTAGAGGAAGAAAAAAAAATCCAAGTAATTACAAGTTAATAAGTGCTACAAAGAAATGCATGGTGCTAAAGGATTATGTGTCTAAGGGAGGATACTATCAAGGGAGGCCTAATACAGGGGTGATTTTTAGTGAGGAGGGTGGGGGCAGGAGTGGGAAAAGAAATAGCTGATGATAAGCATTTCAGGAAGACGCAGCATGTCGAAGGCCCAGAGGTTGAAGAGAAGATGGAAAATATCACAAATGTCTGATATTTGAAAATATCAGAATGGCTGCTGAAGATAGTGCTATAGGCTGAATATTTGTGTCACTGCCAAATTAATATGTTGAAACCTACTCCCTCAATGTGATGGTATTTGGAGGTGGGGCCTTTGGGAGGTGATTAGGTCATGAGGGTGGAGCCCTCATGAATGAGATTAGTGCCCTTATAAAAGACACCCCAGAGAGCAACCTCACCCCTTCCACCATGTGAGGACACAGTGAAAACATGGTCATCAATGGATTTCGAAGTGAGCTCTCGCCAGACACCAAATTTGCCAGCGCCTTGATCTTAGACTTCCCAGCTTCCAGAACTGTGAGTAAAACAATTCTGTTGCTTATAAGCCATCCAGCCTATGGTATTTTTGTTATAGCAGCTTGAAAAGACTAAGACAGATGAGGGAGGTGGAGAATGGCACTAGAATATGAAGAGGAAGACAGAGCTGCCAGATCGTGATGACTCACAGCGCTATGATGAAGAGTTTGGACTTTATTCTGAGGGCAGTGGGGAACCATTGAAGGGGTTTCCAATCAGGAAAGTAATAAAACGCAGATGCCACATGTAATAGAGGAAAAAATGACAAATAATAAAGGACACAAAGGCGTGACTCAGAACTGTGCATACTACAGAGGCAAAGGTGAGCTGCTATGGCTGGGGAGGGGATTGTTGAAGGCAGACATGAGCTGGACCTGATAAATGGGAGAGACTTGGAGTTCATGAGGTCCTTCATTTTGGATGGAGGAAAACACCTGAGTGGAGTGGAAAGCTTACAACAAACATGGCCATGTGGGAAGATGGAGCATGAGGGAGGCATCCTTCTCTTTCTTTGGTGGAAATATCTGTTCTGTTGCTGGTATTTTTATGTTGGAAGACTGTAATGATAGAATTCTGCAAAGTCACTTTGTGGGATGGGTGAATGGGTGAAAGAGGAGATACCAGAGTCACAAATCAAAAGCAATCTGAGAAAAAGGATTAGGGGAAGAATGGAGTTCGTAATGGCCTAAACTCTCTGTTTTACAAATGAGCAAAAAACAAGGTATTCCTCAGTCAAGAAACAGGAAGATGTTGAGAACCACCTTCCTGTAAAATATAGGTTTTGAAATGGGAAGAGATAATGAAAATAGCCTGAGAGCTCCATGAAGACAGATCCTTTATCTATGCTGTTCATCAGTGAGGCCTTAGCATTTAGTGTACTGCCTGGCAAATGGTAGGAACTTAGTAAATATAGTGCTTCTAAGGCCAGACACAGATATTAAGTGTAAATTCTGTGTCTAGGGTACCTGAAAGTATGAAGGGCCTAGGTTTCCTATAAGCACAGTTGTGGGACCAAGAGGTGGTAGTGGTGGTGATGGTTAGGGGATAGAATTTGTTGTTTGTCATCAACTTGGCTCAATGTCTGCAAGAATTTCTTATTACTGCTATAACAAATTACCATAATCCTGGTAGCTTAACAACACAAGTTTATTGTTTTACTCTTCTGTAGGTCACAAATCTGAAATGCATTTCACTGGGTTAAAATCAGTGTTGGCAGAATGGCATTCCTTTCTGAAGGCTCTAGAGGATAATCAATTCCTTTGCCTTTCTAGCTTCTAGATGCTGCCCACATTCCTTTGTTCATGGCCCCTTCCTTCTATCTTTAAAGCCAGCAACATTGGTCAAGTCCTTCTTACCTTACATCACTCTGACACTCTCTCTTCAGCCTCCCTCCTTCCACCCGTAAGGACCTTTTTGATTACATTGGGCCATGCCAGGTAATCCAGGATAATCTTCCCATCTCAAGGTCAACTGATTAGCAACATTACTACCATCCACAATCTTCATTCCCCCCTGCCACATAACATAGCATGTTCACAGTGTTCCAGGGATTAGGATGTGGACATCTTTGGGAGGGGGAGGCATTATTCTGCCTATTACAAGCTCTCACCCATAAAGCTGGTAAATGTACTCTACTGGGCCTTCTTTCAAGCCCAGAGCATATAAATTACTTAACACGATACACTGACCATATAGTAGAAGCTCTCTTGTATATGTAATACTCTCTTGTATAATGAGTAATTGATTGGTTAAAGTGAAGAATCATATAAAATGATACATATGGTCCTTAAGCATTTTATTTGAACCTAAAACAAACAAATGTATATTCATTCAGCAATCTGGTGATGTGATGTAAGACCAAGACCCTCTTTCTGAGTGTGGGTCCTTTGGCTGACATTTCTGACTCTTTCTTGCATAAGCTACATCCCAAATGCATCCCATTTGATTTCCAGTTTCATGTTTCCCCCTGCCTCAACAATAGAGCAGTTTTTAAAAGTAACTTTTCTTTATCAAGTCTTCCAAAGAATCAAACTTAGTTTACATGGAAACAGTAGCCTCCCTTTTATGCTCATATTTCATAAATTTATAATGTTACCTAATTATATTAGCAAGTACAACTGGCAAAAATGGGTTTGGTGACGAAACAACTAATTCTTTTTTTTTCAGATCAAGCTAAATATATTTGTGACCTTATGTGAGAGAAATGACATTTAATTCAGTGGCTATAGGTCAGTATGCTCCATAAACGGTGCCAGCTGATAATGAAAACAACTAATTCTTGATAAGCATCAACTTGACACATGGGAGCAGAAGTGTAAGGGTCAAATGAAGGGTAACTTACTGCCCATGACCTTTCTTTGTGCCCTGAGCATTAGTCAGTATATTTCAGTAGGAAGGGAAAGCATCAACTCAATCCACCACATCAGTTAAGTAGATGTCAGTGATGGGAGCTTTTACTATATTTAAGAGTTTACTAAAAAAGGAATGCCCAATAGATACCACGTAGTCTCAATGTACTCTGGTACTGATTTCCTTCTTGAAAGTCCCCCCACCCAAAATGTGCATCAGCTAATATTAACAATGGTTAATATTTATTTAGTGCTTCTTATGTGCCCAGAATTGTGCTAAGAACTTTATATTTTATTTAATCCTCACGACAACCATATGAGGTAGGATGCATCATACCCATTTTATAGATGTGATAACTAAAACTTAGAGTTAAGAAACTTGCTAAATGTCACACATCAAAAGACATTCAAGCCCAAGCAGTCTAGCTCTAGAGCCCACAATGACTACTATTGTACCATGTTGTCAACTATTAGACACGCAAGTCAGGAATCATAGCATGTGGTGCCACCCTGCCAGCTGCCTCCTTGCTTCCTCTTCATATCCCAATGGTGGACCATACCAAAGTGAGAGACAAAATATCTATGGCAATGCTCCTAACCAGACTTCTTTGCTTCCTTATCTCCCTAGCAATGAGTCAGCAAGATAATCAGGGACCACAACTGGACACTGTTTGAATTTACTGAGGTTCTTTATCAGTAGCAGAAATTTGTTTCTTCCAGCAGCTGCACCTTTTTTTTTTTTTTTAACCAAGCTGGTCCTTATTCACTTTTCCTCTGGATTTAGCTATATTCTCCAAAGGCTCAAGGACAACCAGCATTCCCTCTTAGTTCTACCACTACAGAGGCTACTCACTTACTTTCTGCCTCCAGAAATCACTGCAAGTAATCTGTCTTCCAGTCTTCCATGGAAGTATGGAGAAAGAGATCAGAACTCAGCCTCCTTGCTATGGAGGCACATTAGCCCTTAGACTCAAAAGAGATTAGACGGAGCCTCACTGAATGATATAGCCAGACAGCCATGGCAACCAGCTGCTGGAAGTTAGATTACAGAAAAAAAAAAGATAAGGAGAGAACCGTGCTAAGGAAAAGGGAGGGGCTTTCAGAGACAGACTGGGGTCATGGAGACTTCTGTCTAGAAGGTTCATATAAGGCAAACACACTGTCAGTGCATGCTGGCCAGAAACCCTGAGGAGGAGAATTTAAGGGCAGATGGTACCTTCTACCCTTAGGATGCCAAAAGCCAGACTTAGCAGTGCAAGTGTACCAAAAGCCAGAGACACAGGTTGCCATGGAGACTCACACCTGAAAAAATCTTGCAGGCTATATCAAAGATACCAGCTCATATCTCTTCAGGCTAGGTTTGAGCAGCTTGGACTAAAATTCTACCCAGACCAGACTGGGCAGGATGGGGCAGAGGCATGATTTGAAGGCAACTAAAAACTCTACAAAGGCAGTCAGGTAAGGGCTAAGACAACACTAGCCTGGACCTATTAACATCTAAGTAAAGCTCAGAGTCAGCAATAAGCATGTTGACAGATTTCAGATGATTATAATATTCCCATTCTTCAAAGAACCATAGTATATTGGGGTTTGAGGCCACTCTAGTTCAACTAACATGTGATGTTTAGGTTTTTTTAAAGATCTATTTTTATTAAAAATGGAGAGATAGGTATGTCTGTTTCAGGGACGGGAGAATTTGTGTCTGCATGTTTCAGTAGGAGGAACTTCCAACCTCCCCGCCAAACAGGTCCAAATGGAAGAGTAGATTGTGACAACTGTGAAGGAGGCAAACCCTAGGGGCATAAGGGAGAACAGAAAAGGACCAGGCCATGAGGATTCATCCCTGAAGAGAAAAGAGCCATGGACCTTTACCTAGCTGTGTATGTTATGGGATCGTGGAATTCAGTGTGGCAAAAAGAAGAGAGGGCTAGAAGTCGTAAGAGTTGGGTGTGCATTCCAGACCTGCCCAGATTTTCCATGTGATCTTGAGCAAATCATTTAAGTTCTCTGGGTCTCGGGTTTCTCATCTGTAAAACAAGAACAGTCATATCTGCCCTAGCTACCTGTGGAAAATTGCATTATTGACCCCAATTCTTTGCCCCTGCCATCTCCCATCCATTGACTCTGGGTTCGATCATGGAGCTTGCTTTGGCAAATTGGATGATGTGGAAATAACAGTGAGCCAATTACGAGCCCAGGCCTTAAGAGGCATTACTGTTTCTACTCACTCTTGCATCTCTCTCTGCCATACCATGAAAATAACACGCTCAGGTTAGCCCATGGTTCTAGGAGGAGGATGAGGAACACGTGAAGCACAGCCATTCCCAGCCTAGACCAGGTAACCCCTAGGCTTGCCACAGACTCATGACCAAGCCCAACTTAGACTGGCCTATGCCCAAGAAACCTACAGCCTGGTGAGAAATAAGAAATCTTTTAAGCCACTGAGTTTCCGGATGGTTTGTTACATAGTGACAGTTATTTGATATAACTTGTAGAGGTGATATGAGTCTCAAATGTGATAATATATGAGAGTACTTTCACAAAATATCCAAGGTTTATACAAATGCAATGGATTGTTTTAAGAGTGTAGTAGCTCGAAGGGCTAGAATGCTAGGGTAAAGTGGAATTTGGTCATGTTCTGTTACTGCAGGTTTTAATTGAAAGGGTCCCCTTTGCCACAAGTAAACTAGGGGGGCTAAGACTCAAGGTTCCACTCCAGTGACCTCATCCTGAAGTCATCGTTGCCCATGAGTCCCGGTTCAGGCACTTGAGGAAGAACAACAAAGCCTAGAGTAGAAGGAGATAGAAAAAGGATGGCTTAACGAGAAGCCTTGCAGACTTCTTCAGACAGCAGAACAGGATGCCAGCAGCTCTTCGCTGTGCCTCTTCAAATACTTGCTCTGTTCACTGAATCAGCCATAAAATTCATCGATGTTGGTGGAGTCATGTGGGCTGTGGCCAGCAGGCTTGCTGAGCAATAATTCTGTCAGCTCTCTATTCCAAGCAACTGTCTCTGAGAGTTCCAAAAGCTAAACACAGGAAAACCACACCAGCCACAGGCCTCATTAACCAATAAACCCTTGATGGAAAGCAGGATCTCACACGGTTGTTTCTGGTACAAAACTTCCCTAAGGGAGGGGGACAGTTGTACTTAAAAATCCCACTGGGCTGACTAAAGATGCTCCCATCCTTCACAATTTACTTCAGAGTTTGGGTCAGGCCAGTATTTCTACCCATAAAATAAATATTAGAAGGGATATTTAGAAGACCTTGGCAAGAAAAGTATAAGTAAATATAAGAACACAGGCAGGGGTATTTTGAGAAGTAATATTAACTGGGCTCAGTGGACTAGAGAGTAAATTATTTACACTCCTAAGGATTCAGGGCAGACTCAGCCATTTAAGGGAAGGAGGAACGACCATCTGCTGCTTCAGCTACAAGTGACCAGCTTACAGGTCGCACGCCAAGGCTTGAACCACAGCCAGAAATATGAATCACAACCAGATACAGCCTCAGAAAATTCCACCTTGGGGGTCTATAAAGGGAAAAAAATTGTGTGCTCTCTTTATTGGCAGCTGGGATTGCTGGTTCTCACTGTATGCAGCTGTCCAAAGGGAGTTCTCTCCTTTATAGAGAATGCGAAAAAGCGAACTACTTTAAACCACTTTATTTCCACTACGTTTCCCTTGTGAAATCGATCCGTCACCCATTCACTCTGAGCAAGGGAAAGCCTACGGTGGATGGATTCCCTTAGTATCAGCTGCCTTCAGGGATACCCATGAACATCTGAAATCTAATTAATCAGTTTACCCTTCCTTTAACCACAATGCCAAAATAGATACGTTTTGATCAAATCCCTTATTACCATCTTACCATCATACCCAAAGCTTGGCAACCCACATCCAATAGGTCCTTCAAATTTGCCTTTTCTTCAGATGCATCTCTGGATTTGTCCTGCTCCTCTCCCCTTCCACTGCTCTGCCCTATCGTAGGCTCCGTTCCCCAATGCTTTGCTTACTGTAACAGCCTGTGAGATTCCTGGGTTTTAGGTTTTCTCTACTTTCCTTCATGTTGCACTCAGGTCGTCTTTCTCAGCTACCGTTTTGAAAAAATCTGTTCATTCCCTTTCTTTTCAAGGAAAGAGAACGACCCATTTTCTTATAGCACTGAAACCTCTGTGTGACAGCCCTGTTGCTCTAAATTCACTCATTGTGTCAACCACTAACTTCAGGCTCATACCTGGAAAACTAATTCCCTCCTTTGAAACTGCTCATAACATTTCCTTTGGCTGGAATGCTCCTTGAGACCTCCTCAACATTCCTGCCACTCCATGTATGCATAAGCAGCCTCGAGTTTCTATCTTCTCATGAAAATTCTCCTGATAACACTAATGAGATGAGTGGAAATCTAATTGGAAACAAACCAAGCAACAACAAAAGCAAGATGAGAAGGAGGATTCTCAGTCTTCTTACTACTGGGTTATTGATGGTTTCCTCAGTAATGCCTTATTCACCGCATCCCTCCTTTTCGATTTCCACAGGATCATTTTATTTCAAGATTGCACACTCTACCTCTACCTGCCAATGGTTCTCAACCTTGGCTGTGTATTAGAATCACCTGGGGAGGTTTTAAAACACTGAATACCCAGGTTGTACCCTAGACCATTAAATCAAAATCTCTGGGCATAGTGAGTCCCAGGTATCAGTACTTTAAAAATTGTTCTAGGAGATTCCGAGGTTGAGAACCACCAATCCAGATAACCAGTGTAATCTCCTGCCAGGTTTCCTCCACTTCTGGATTTTCTTAACTGTACCACATTTTACTGCTGTTTAAATTCTCAGCTCTAAGTGGTTCATTCCCTTACTCAAGATCTTTTAATGGTGTATCTATATCTATATATCTATTTCTATCTATTTATCTATACACACATAAACATAAATATGCTATATTAAATGAAAAAACATAGGTTAGAGAAGAATATAGTATGTTTAAATATCAATTTTATGTGTATGTTAGTTTTCTATCATTGCATAACAGATTTCCACAAACTGAGCAGTTTAAAACAACACAAATTTATTAAGTCACAGTTTCCATGAGCCAGGAGTCTGAGCATAGTTTGACTGCTGCTAAGGGTCTCTCACTGTTTTAAAATATCGGTTTTATTATCAGTCACATATGGCGAGGCCAACATATCAGGGGATGACTGCCGTTGAAAGGATAATTTGTTACTACAGGTCCCAAGAAGAGGGGCACAGCACACCACACAGGGCCACATGGGAAGTACCAGGGTTGGCCAGGAGGCAGAAGGAGTGAGGGAAAAGCATCGGCAAGGGCCTTTATTGTAGTTTCTATGGGAAAGGCAAGGCAAGGCAGCATAATCAGGCTTAAGACTGGCTAGTTTGAATAATTTCAGTGGGCTCTGGGCTATAGAAGCTGTCACTAGTTGTCTGGTGCTGGCCCTGGGATGATTAGGGCAGAGGAATATTGCCTTCTGGAGTGTAAGAGCCAAATAGAGGGGGTGGTTCAGATACTGGCTCTGGATTGGTTGGTTTGCATATGAAAGGCACCCTTCTGGGCCAGTCATTTGCTATCTTTAAGAACTGGCTACAGAAAAGAAGAAGATGTAGTCAATACACTTAGTAGGTTGAAATTACAGCATCAGCCAGGGCTGTGACCCAAGCTCACTACTTATTGTCAGAATTCAGTGCCTTGTGGTTTTAAGACTAAGGTCCCCGATTTCCCCAGTCAGTTGCTGGCTGACTGCTGGGGGTCAGTCTCAGCCCCTAGAGGCTGCTCTCAGGTCCTAGCCACATGGCTCTCTCACAACGTGAAGATTAGTCTTCAAAGCCAGCTGGAAATTCTTACATAATGTAATGTAATTACAGGCGTGACTAGCTCACCACCTTTGGCATATAAAGTGACTTATCAAGGGAGCCATAGCACATCATATTCACAGTATGCCCACACTCAAGAGGAGGGGATTATATAGGGCATATAGCCAGGGAGCAGGCATCTTAGAATTTTTCCTTCTACAAATATGGAATATCCAATAATATGGAATTATTTATATGTATATATTTGCATGGGATAAAAGTCTGGAAATATATATCTGTATACATGGAGAGAGAGAGAGAGAGAGAAAGAGAGGGATAGAGAGAAAGAGAGAGATGTTAACATGAATAATCTCTGTTGAGGGGCTTTCAGGTGGAATTCTCTTTTTTTTTTAGATATTAATTGTTAGCACATATATTACTTGGGAGGCAAGGAAAGAAGGAAGGAAAAGGGGAAGAAGGAAAGAACCTTCAGTTGCTTACTGAACTAAGCATAAATTCATCCTGTCAAAACAGGTTCCCCATAACATAATCCCAACTCTGTTTAAGGAATCATCTTCCAATACAGCCTTCAAATGACCCCATATTCTAGCCAAACGATCTACCCTGGCCCACATTTTACCCTGTGCTTTTCTACCTGTATGGCACACTCATAGTATTTCAGTGCTTTGTTCTGTCAAAATCTATCCCTCAAGGCCCATGGTTATTTTCTCTGCAAACTCACCCTTGACTCCACCAGCCTTGAGGTGCTTCCTCTTGATCTTGGAATCCCTGAGCAATAGAGCATAGGGGTTAAGCTCCTAAACTCTAAGGTCGTATTGCCTAGGTTCCACTCCTGGCTCTTGCTACTTTCTAGCCAAGAAATCTGGGGTAAATTGCTTAACTTTTAATAAGTCAGGACCACAGCTCAGAAGAGATAAAGCAAGTAGGAGAAGAGGGGCTTTTATCCATAATCCAAGGAGAAATAGCAGAGTGGGAACACTGGAATTGAAATATCTAAGTCAGCAACCCAAAGGAAACCACATATGTCTTCAGAAAGAAATCAACTATGTAGGACTGATAGTAGGATGGTGGTTCAAATGAGTGGAGCTTTGATCTTCAAGTCCAAAATGTAACCTTTGCCTTGGAAAATTCCCCAGCCAAAGTCACAGAAACTAAACAGAAAGCAAATGCTCCATGAAACCAGGCAATGCCATCAATGACACTTCCCAGGCCATGTCTCCAAAACAGAGGGTTCTTCCTATTTAGGTCTCTATGCAGTGATGTATGAGTATGTTAATTGCAAGTGAGGAAATTTCATTTGTGATTGTTTTTTGAGAATTGAATTCATCCAAGAAAAACAAACATACTTTTTGACAATTTTCTTCTCCATTTATACCAGCTCAATTATGAGAGGCAAAGCATAGTATTTTCCAGACCTGTGCTTTAAAGAAACCTAGTACCACACCCTCTATTTAGCTCTCTGTCCTGGCACAGTTGGGTACACTAGGATTGCCAAACCCTGCCAGGCTCCCTGGGAAGAGAAGGATGTGCCTTGACTCCACCAAATAATATATGAAATTGGCATCCATCTGGTAAACCAGTTTAGCTCACCCTGGACTTGGATTCTGATTCACAAATCCTCATTTTCTTTGCCTATATAATAATTGGGAGCCACATCACTGAAAGATACCACTTTATATTCCAAAGAAATAGCTATATGATTAAGATTTACCATTTATTTAGCACCTATTATATGCCAGACTCTTTGCATGCATAATCTCAATTAATCCTCACAATTCTACCAGCTAGGTAGTCTTATTGCTTTGTGAAGGATGAGGACCCACTTGGGGGAAGCAAAATGGGAGGCTGAACAATATCTCTCACTGATCTCTCCTTTCTCTGATACCATGGAATAACTCAGGCTAAGCACTTGGCTCAGGATACCCCAAAGCAACTTCCTCCTGCTCCTGAGACAAGTGACTCTTCTTAAGATGGCAGGCCACACTGATATTTTAGAAATGTATGCTGCTAGGCTGCTAGGTGACATGGGGAAGTAGATCACAGGAATCAGAAAACTGAGGGTTGCAGCTTCTAACTGGCCATGGAGCCACAAGCAAATTAACTTCACTTTCTGGGGCTCTGTTTCCTCACCTGTAACACGAGAGGGTTGGACTAGATTTATGGCTCGTAAATTTTCAAAAGCTATGGAGCTTTAGTTACACAAACAACATCTTATAGAAGTTCAAAACAGTGTCACTGGTTGAAAGGGATAGAGGCAAGAAGGGCAGAGAGGCAGCATTTGAGGCACTTTGCTGAATCTTAGGGCTTGAGGATCCACAGTTTGAAAACATGGTTGTACTAGGTGATAACTAAAGGTTCCCTCCAGCCCTAACATTTGATGGTTCATAAGCTGGACACTCTACTCTTAGGTTTTATAATATATTTCCCTTCCCCAAGCTGAAAATAGAACATCATCCAAGATGGGGACCATGCTATGCCCATCTTATTTCTACTCTGGTACCTAGCTCAATGCTGTACACAGAACAGGTGCTCAGTAAACACTTGCTATGTACCTGTTGGTTCAAAGAGAATGTTTGCTCTGGGATGTCTGTACCTTAAGGTGAACAATCTCTTTTGTCCGTAGAGTGGCTCTCTGAAGTTTCGAGGGGGAAGTGAGCCTCAAAGTCTCTCATTCTTATTCTCTTCAGTAGCTAAAACTGACAATTGTGGGATCTGACATCCTTGATTACAGGTAAGGGCAGGACACAGTGCTTTATAACAGGAACACTTTAAAATCTACCTTTAAAATCTACCATGACAAGGGCATAAAAAGTGACAAGAATGTATTAGACATGGGCTCCCAAGAAAAAAGAGGTCTTGGGAGGAAGGTAGAGCCTCTGCAATAGAGGGTGCTGGGGGAGGAAGATTGTTGGATGCTAACTTGCTGTTTGAAAATATGTTCTGGTTATATAAGATGACATCTGAAGAAGGGCCACACTTGAGAAATGTGAGCAAGATGAAGAAGCCCAAAATACAGAGGCAGAGAGAATTGTAACACGTTCAATAGGTTTAGTGTTATATTTATTGATTTGCTAATACTACTCTATTGCCCTGCCTGACTAGTGGAGGGCAGACAGCTCTTGTGCTTTAGGTTTAATCCACTGAAAAGAAAGATACAAAGACCTAAAGCTGAATTGTCCTTTTGTATATTATTGGGTGAAACTCTCAACACGTTTCTTTCTCAAAGACCGCATAAAATCCTCTTTGATTTGCCTCGTTTGTGGCAATTCACTGTTTGGATCCAAAACACTTCACAGATCTGGAGCCAACCAGTTCAAAGAATGTTATGTTTTCCAAATCAATAAAAAAAGAGGGGTCAGAAAGACAGGCGCTCAGCTAGCAAATGTTTGCAATTTTTAGTGTTAATAGTCATTGACAGTTGAAGCATTCACCCCAATCTTTTGATAGCATGGTCAGTGAGGGGTTAGTTAGAATAAATGGAACAAAGTTCTAGTTTTTGGAGCTCATATAGCATCAAGCTTCAAATACATCTCCATGCCTAGCAGAGGTTTCCTTCTCACCTTCACCTGGAAAACAACTTAAGCTGTTAATGTCCATTTCTTATTGGGTGAAAACAGACACCCAGTCTCATGAGTTATCTTCCCTTTACATTAACTCTCCATCCATACCCTTCATTTTATCCAAACTTCAAGGTCTTACTGAAAACAAAACTGCACCTGACAAACAGCATTTTGTTAAGTCAAAAACCATCTCTTTCCAATTGGCCTAGATGGTATGCTCTGGGTCTACTGGATGTCCAATGGGAAACCACATTAGATAGGGCACAGCAGGTCAATGAGTGTGTTTACTGAATCTACTCCATCGTGACTTCTGTGGACAGGTTCACAGTGGGAGAGCCCAAGAGTAGCCAGAGTGGTGGTTGTCCCGTTCTCTCAAAGATTTGGGGAAGGTCGAAATAGGAGTGGGGATTGAAAGTGAGTTTCCCTAAAGCCTAGTTCCTCTGCTGAGTTTATGATTAACCTCTCTGTCCAAAATTGTATTCTCTTTCTTGTTCTGAACTTGTTCCCCTCAAGATTGAGGAGTATCAAACAAAAGGGGGTATTGAAACCACATACAAGCCCCTGTGTCCCTGTCCTTTGAAGTAAAAGGATTTTGCTTTAGTCTCCCAGGCCTCCCCTGAGTCTTGAAAGGCTGGCTTAAGAGTTAATGATTAGGAAATGTGAAGATGTATAAACAAAGAATACTTGTTGGGCCAGGAAACTGGTAACAATTTAGACTATAAATCCGCCACATCGCAGAATCACTGAACTCCTAGTTCCCTGAAAGATGGAGATACAGGCCTGACACGCGTTCCTACATTGTTTTTACAGGAAGCATACCCCCACCAGATGAAAACGGCTGACCACAAGCATATAGACTCCAGACTGGTTGAAACCAGAAGATTGGTGATGCTCGAAACTTAACCTTGATGCCAACCAATCTGAGAATTATGCATGAGCTGATCATGCACCCTGCAGCTCCCTCTCTCACACTGCCTTTAAAAACCCCTCCCTGAAAGGCATCAGGGAATTCGGGTCTTTTGAGCATGAGCTGCCCATTCTTCTTGCTTGGCACCCTGCAATAAACGCTGTACTTTCTGTCACCACAACCTGGTGTCAGTAGATTGGCTTTACTGCATGCAGGAGAGTGGACCCAAACTTGGTTCCATAACAAGGAAAGAGTCTTCCCCTGAGGTCACAGTCTGGAGTCCAAATAAGCACTGTAGGTTCTATCTCAACTCCTTCCACCAAAGCATTTCTTTAGGTTGTTAGTTTGCTATACGAAACTCCTTTGCATGTTATACTTCAAAAATCACTATTATTTGGTGTAAAGAATAATGATGGTGGTGATGCTAATAATAGAGAAGCAGTGTGATTACAGGAGGAGAGAGCTTTTTGTGGAGAAAGTGGAAATATTATACTGCAATGTCTGAGCAGAAGGTTATTAAAACATTACTAACTGGAGAGCACCCAGGCCTGACTTCTTGTAGATTTTTTGGTCTGAGTTGCTCAAGACAGCACACAGAGCTAGTGCAAAATGCTCTATGGGAAGACTCAGTGAGCCAGTCATATACTTGGTTTGTATGGCACCTTGAAAGAACTGCCATTTTTCAGCAATAGTTTCTTGCCTGACAAAAACAGATCAATTGCATGTCCACCTACCATCTCTTGCAAATGACAGATTGTATCTATCATGTGCTAAAATTTCCTCCATCAGGAAGAAGGCCCTGAGGTTCCAGGGCATGCAATATGGATGCCCCTGTGAAAGTTAGTTTCAGCTGCAGGTGTTAGTGACTTTATTAGGAAAGAAAGAAAGTGAGCTGTTTCAGGACTAGGGCATAAACACATTGAATGACCCTGCTTTCTTAGCCAGGATAAACATAGGCATAAGTCAAACAAAATGTTAAACTCCACCTTTAGTTTGGTGTCACTGATCAGGGAAATGGAGCAATTCTGGCAGTTTGATATAAACTCAAAATTATATGGAGGTATGGGGGCTGGAAGTCAAACAACCTCAAACCAAATTAATCAGATTTTAAATTTTTGAGTATGAAAAACACTGAGGTGTGTCTTATTCAGATTGTTTTTAAGCCAGGAATCATAATGTTATTCAAACTGGATCAGGACCTCTCCTGCACTGATAGGAGTCTGAACTTGAAAAGTGGTGGCTAGTTGTCCCCCTGTTTTGGTTCTCCCATTCTTCACTAAGTAGTAAAACTCTGACATTTTAACTGGGCACATAGCCACCCAGAATAAAGACTACAATTCTTGATCTCACTTTCAGATGAGTATGACCCTGAAACTATATTCTGACCAACTGGATGCAAGGGAAAGTGATGTCATGTGATTTCTAATTGTCTTTAAATGGAGGGGCACACTATTTTCCCCTAGTCTCCAAACCTGCTGGTTGGAATGCAGATATGATGGCTGGAGCTAGAGCAGCCATTTTGCATCATAAATTGGAAACCATATATTGAGAATGGGAGAGCATCAAGACAGAAGGAGCCTGGGTCCCTAGGGATCATGGAGATGCCATACAAGCCCTCAACTACCTATATGGACTTTTACATCATCTCAGACATTGAATTTTTCATCTCTAGAAGTTCTATTTTGGTCTTTTTAACATCTTCCATATCTTTATTTAACATGCTTAATCCTTCCTCTAGCTTCTTGAACATATGGAAAACAGTTATAATAACTGTTTAAAAGTCTTTGTATACCAGTCCCATTATCTGTGTTATTTCTGTGTCAGTTTTAATTTATTTCTCTCCTTACTATGGGTTATATTTTCCTTCTTTTGGATGCCTGGAAGTCTTTGATTGGATGTCAGATGTGAATTTTATCTTGCTGGATGCTGGATATTTTGTATTTCTATAGATAGTCTTAGGCTTTGTTCTGGAACACAGTTAAGTTACTTGGAAACAGTTTGATCCTTTCAAGGCTCCTTTTTAAACTTCATTAGGCAGGTCTAGAGCAGCCTTCAGTCTAGGGCTAATTTGGCACCACCACTGAGGCAAGACCCTTTTGAGAACTCTGATACACTGAATTATGAGATTTTCCACTCTGGCTGGAAGGAACAGGCACTATTTCTAGTCCTGTGTGATGATATCTGTTCCTTTTGGGTGGTCCTTTTCCTAGTCTCATGTACATGTGTTGATCAGTATTCAGTTGAAGAGTCAAGGGGGACTCTGCAAATCTCCAGAGTTCTTTTTCTGTACAGCTTTCTCTTCTCTGGTACCTTGTCCTGCAAACTCTAGCTGCCCTGGTTTTCCCAACTCCCGGTTCCATATCCTCATCCACCTGGCCCTGCCTGGATTCCCTCTCCCTGTATCACTGACTGGAAACTCTTTCCAGGCAGTAAGCTGGGGCAATCATAGGGCTCACCTTGTTTGTGTCCTGTCTCTCAGAGATCACTGTTGTTTCTTGCCTGGTGTCCGATGTCTGAAGACTATTGTTTTCATTTTGTCTGGTTTTTCACTTGTTTCAGGCAGGAGGGTAAATCCAGTCCCTGTTACTCCATCTTGGCCAGAACTAGGGACTTTTACATCAGAGAGAAATAAATGACTGTATTGTTTAACCCACTGTTATTTTGGGTTTTCTGTGATTTGCGGCCAAGTCTAATCCTAACAAATACAGGGCTGATCCTTGATTTATTTAGAGCAGTTTTTGACTTTAATATAGAGAAGCTAAGATTTTTAGAATAACCAGAGACTTGAATAGTGCCTGAGTAAGGTCAAATACCTGGATGAAAACTGAAAGTTCTGTCATTTCCCATGAGAAGAGTGGTGCTTAAGCAGCCAAATCAATTCCAGCTGGTGCCAGTTGACAAAATAAAGTACATTTTTTTACTTAGTATGATTAATTTCTCATTCATGGAGACAGTACAGTTGGAGAGACATTTATTCCATAAACTTTCCCTGAACACCTATGGTAGCCTAGGCACTAGGCTATATTCTAGGGATACATATATGTATAGACTGGGACATACGCTTCCAGCAGCAGGTCACAATTTAGATAAGGAACCCCTTATTTAGATAAGATCTCTTGTCATGTGACTAGCTCGTGAATTTGGCTAAGAGGCTTAGTGCCAGCTTTTTTTTTTTTAATAAATCTCATCTTCTATTTTTTTTTCTTTTAATTAGGGAAAATGCCTTTTCAACCCATGGTTCTGCAGTGAACCATGTAATTTATACTTTCAGTAATAAGGTAATTTATACTTGTGGCATAAAGAAGCTTCTCCTGGAACAGGATATTCACATAAACTCAAAACTTTACCAGTATCAGTGCAATGGAGAAATATGTTGGATACCACCCTAACCAAATGATTGAGTTTACCATTGTCAATAATGGTAAAAATGACATGTTCTTCCTGTTGTGAGGCACTGAGAAGGATATAACATTATGGAAAACAAAAAAGTTTAAGCTCAATGTATTCATCAGAAATAATCAGAGGAATCAAACTGAGAGACATTCTGCAAAACATCTGGCTTGGACTCTTAAAAAAATGTTGATGACATAAAAGACAAAAGAAAAAAAAAGTGGGGTGTGCGGTTCTAGATTAAAGGAGACTAAAGATACTGACAATTAAATGCAATTCATAATATTTTATTGCATCAAAAAAAAAGCTATAAGGACATTACTGAGACAATTGGGGAAGTGTGAATATAGACTTTATACCTGTCTGTGGTATCAGAGTTGTATTTCCTGAGTGTGATGACTATATTGTAGCTATATAGGATAGTGCCCTTGTTCTTAGGAGACTCTTACTCAAGTATTTAGGGGTGAAGAGTCAAGATATCTGCCAATACCTCTCAAGTAGTTCATAAAAATAGAGTAATAAAGTAGATGTGGGAAAATATTAAGAATTGGTAAATCTAGGTGAAGGCTATATGGGCTCTCATTGTTCTATTCTTGTAACTTTTTCTGAAGGTTTGAAAATGTTCAAAATAGAAAGTTGGTGGGAAAATGAAAAGCTTGACAAGCAGGGGAAAAAAAAAAGTTTCTCTCATTCCTATGACAGGTGTTAGCTTTGGCTTTACTGAGAGGTTTCATGAATGGCCAGACCTGGACTTGCAGGCAGTAACCAGAAGCTCCTCTGTTCCCCTGGGCCTTCCCTTAAATTATCTCACCGGCTGGAGTATCCTAACCCATTACCTTATACTCCGTTCCCCCTCCCTTTTTGACATACTAAAACCAAGCTCCTTGAATAATGCCCATACTTGAATTCTCACTGAGTTTATACACGCTCAGGAAAGCAACCGATTCAAAGTTGGTATTCTGCTTTTAGTGGTGCGTTGGAACTGGCCTGCCTTGGCTTGTACTGGCTAGCATTGGTTCCAGAAGCCGATCACAACGGTAGTTTGAAATCAGCCCTGGTGGAAATATTTATGACATGACGTCTGAACATGCTACAAATCAGGGTCCCTCTACTCCCTCTCCCAGAGCCAGTGGTTAAACATTTACCAGAACACTACTGACTTTCAGCCTTACTGTATGAGAAGTGTCTTGCAGACCTTGTAATTGGTTTATAGCCTTTCTAAAGAATCTTGAAGTTCTCTGAGGCTTGCTAACAAATATCCCATAGATTGTTCCCTGGTGTCCTCTATTTGGTCTAAGAGTAGGCTTTGACTAAACTGAAGATGTACGTAAGAAGAAGGTTGTCTACAGTAAAAAGAAAAAAATGTTGTCAATGTTCTCAAAAAAAGCCAAAAGGCTTTTGACTGGGTGGCAATTTAATAAAGTGGAAAAAGAGTGCTGGACCAGGGGACAAATGGCGCTATCACTTACTGACTGTATACACTTAGGCGAGGCAGTTAACCTCTCTGAGCCACAATTTTCTCATCTGTAAAACGGGAGTATTAATCGAAGTACTATCTCATGGATAGTACTTTTAGGGGATTCCCATATCTGTCTTTTCAAGTTGAGACATATAATCAGTCACATATAATCATCAGAGCTAATGTTTAATGAGTGTTTACTAGAAGACAAGCATTGTATTAATTTATTTAGAAATATAATCTCACTAAGACTTCAAAATTCTATAAATTTGGAGTTATTAATACTCCCCTAATCTTAGAATTCTGCCCCAAAGCGATGTAGTGTGTGCCTAGTACATGTTTATTATTACTGATAATCCCTTGTATTTGCAAATAATTGAATTTAGTCTGCAGAACAAGCTGGTGAGCAAACAAGGTAAGTGTTTATAGCCATAACTAAGACTGAAATTAAGTATCTTGCTAAGAGGCAGCAAAATAGGGAGTAGAATTAAGCCCTTTGAAATCCCAGTCCAGTGCTCTGCTTCCTGTGTGACTTTGGTCATGACACTACCCATCTACCAGCCTCAGTTTGCTTGAGTCTGGGGTGACTAATGCATCCCAGTGTGCACAGAAATTTCCCAGTTTTAACACTTCAACTCCCACATCTTGGGAAACCCCTTAGTCGTGGATAAACCCGGATGATTGGTCACCCTACTTGAGTCCGCCCTCTCATTCACAGAATAGATCCAGGCCTCTTCCCAAGAAAACCTACCTGGCTCTGCTACCTAGCTATCTCCTCATTCCTTCAGATCTCATTAGCGTCCTACTTAGGAATACTTTCTCAGTCTTTTTTTGTGGGCTCTTCTTCCTCTGCCTGTCCAAAATTTCCCCCACAATTCTACCTCTTGGTGATAACCACTGCTAACTTTGTGGTGTATGTTTTCAGTATCTTGTTTTTTTACAGTTAGATATATATTATAATTATCATCATTACAAACTTGAGATCATACTGTATAAATACTTGTTGCCCATAATTCCCACTTAACATTATATCATAAGCATTTTTCCAAGTCATTAAAGATTCTTCAAAGAAATATCATATCAGCGACTACATTATTCCACTGCAAGGGATATACCATATTTCTTTACTTAACCATTCCCCTACTGTATGACATTTAGGCTTTTTCCACTTTTTACTGTTATAAATAGGGCTCTGACAAATATCTTCATTCATAAATCTTTCCGTACTGCTTTATTTCCTTCAATTACATTTGTAAGAGTGGAATTACTGTGTCAAAGGCTGTGAACATTTTTAAGGCTATTGATACACATTGCCAAAATGCAGAGAGGATTAATTGGGAAGGGAAATTGGCAGTATTAATTTGGTAGACATATTTGGAAATTGTTTGAACAGTATCTGGGTGATTGTGGAACTTTATTTTATAAATGGCTCTGTGGAAAGAACTTAGATTACTTTGGAAAGCACTTTAAAGTTAACATCTAAGAAGGTGAAAAAATTGCTAATAAAAAGTTTAGTCAATGTATATTGTATTGTTTATTTTAGGTGGCATTTGATAATTAGATGAAAAAAGAATGATACAGCAGGGATCCCTTTTATAATCATTATGTAGACTGTACCTGTGTCCATTATAAGGCACAAGCCTTGATTTATTATTTAGAATTATTATAGTCCTACTGTAAGTGTATCTTTGCTAATATGACAAATTGTTGGTCATATTTTAAATTTATTTGATATAGTGTCCTTGGTTTGAAACATAGCTCCAATGATAACATTATTCTTTAAGGAAGTAATCTTCTTTGGTTCCAGGATTGCATTTACAGTAAAAAGCGGGCACCGCTTATACCACTGTTCTTTCCTCCTTCCACTGACCACTAGAGGGGAGAAAACATTCAGAGGTAACTCACAGCATATCTCCACCCTCCAAAAAGAGCAAGGTGGTTTCCAGCAGAGGCCACCCATTTACCACACTCTTCAGTGCTTTCCTCCTGAGCCTATTTCTGTAGCACCCAGACTCCATCCTTGCAAAATGGGTCCACCTCTTAGAAGAATTGTTGTCATTTAATTTACCAGAAGGCTACAGAGCTCTTTAGGGGAGAAAGAGCCACCTCCTCCTGCTTGTCATATTTTCTTTATAGATCAAGGGAAGCAGATAAGAAATTTAAAGGTAGAGTGATAGGAGCTATTATTCTATTTGTGACCACTGAAAATTAGAATATATGAGGCAGTCAAGGCAACGTCTCTGATACTGATACTCTCAGTCCCACCTCAGACTCTCCTCCTACCACAAAGTAGAAAAAACCATGACCCCAACTTCAGTAATTCTCTGGCTAAGCAGCAAGTCAGCTTTATCGCTAGGATCATTTTATCCTTGTGCCTAAGTCTCCAAGTGTGTGGCCTCTGGTTACCAGCAGTACTATAGTGTTTTGGGAGGCGTTCATATGATACAGTGGTTGAGGGCATGTATGTCGGACAGATCTGCGATTTAATCCCAGCTTCACCACTTTCCAGCACTATGATCTTTTGTTTCCTTAACTTTCAAAATGGGGAAGATAATGTTACTTACCCTTATAAGATAGTTGTAAGAATTAAATGAGATAATGAGCACACAGTAAAGCCCTTAGCAAAGTGCCTGTTATATGGTAGATAAATAATGGCAACTATGATCATGGGTCAAGTTTGGGTCTCTGGTATTTGCTCCTGGATTGATTTACCAAGAGCATCCCGCTCTTTGGACCTTTGCTGACTGCTCACCCTTCTCCTGTTTGGATTGGATGTTGAAATTGACTTAAAGCCTAACCTGATAACCCTGCTTGAAATCTATATTCCAGATTCTCATCTTAACCTGCTAACTCTAAACTAGCCCATGGGTTATACTCTCAGCTATATTTGGGCCTTTGACCTCTATCCAACCACATGGGTCTGCCAGGACTACTTGATCTCCTCAGGCAGGTCAGACCCAACTGGACACTGTGCCACTCCTGGCTGTGCTCAATATCTTCCAAGTCAAGTTTTGCTTTTTGATGACAACAGGGAATCCGTGTAGTTTCTTAAAGAGGGAAATGCTGTGACTGCTGTGAGGAGAGCAACCAGAGATTTAATGCCAGAAGGGATCTTTATGCTTTTAGTTGATTAACCTGGCAAGAATTTGCAGGAACTATTTAACTTGATTGGTATACTACCTGGCAAACTATCATTCATTTCCTTGCATAATAAATGCTTTTTTTAAAAAATCAAAGTTTGCCCTGTGGGCCTGCAGTCTAGGGAGATTCTAGGCCATATATCTTAATGTGTGCTCTATAATTCCGCATTCTACCCATTCACTGAAGCCACCAAAATAACTACTGCCATTTACTGAGCATGTACTCTGTTTCAAGGCATTGCATTATACATTTAGCATGTATATGCCATTTAGCCCTCATAGCAGGCCTGTGATGCGTGTGTACCATTATTATTTTTTGGCCACTCCACGTGGCATGTGGGATCTTAGTTCCGCGACCAGGGATCGAACCCGCGCCCCCTGCATTGGAAGTGTGGAGTCTTAATCACTGGACTGCCAGGGAAGTCCCGCATGTATTATTATTATTATTTGCATTTTACAGCTGAGGAAACTGAGGCTCACAGGGGTGAACTGCCCAGAGTAACACATTTAGCATGGGGAAACCAGACTGGAACTTAAAATCTAAGCTTGATGCCAAAAGTTTTCTTCAGGGTTTCCCTGGGGGCGCAGTGGTTAAGAATCCGCCTGCCAATGCAGGGGACACGAGTTTGAGCCCTGGTCCAGGAAGATCCCACATGCCGCGGAGCAACTAAGCCCGTGTGCCACAACTACTGAGCCTGCACTCTAGAGCCCGCGGGCCACAACTACTGAGCCCCCATGCCACGACTACTGAAGCCCGCACGCCTAGAGCCTGTGCTCCGCAACAAGAGAAGCCACCACAATGAGAAGCTCCCGTGCAATGAAGTGTAGCCCCCGCTCGCCGCAACTAGAGAAAGTCCGCGCGCAGCAATGAAGACCCAACGCAGCCAAAAAATAAAAAATAAAAGTTTTGTTCTTATCACTATGCTAAATGATGGCTTACTGTTAAACAAAAGTAGGCCTAAGAGAGTATAACAAATTAAAGTTTTACAAGTCTTTTAGACCTTCAATGCAAAGTCAAGTCACTAGCTGAGAAGAGATTTTGACAGGGGAACTGTGTGCTGTATATTTGTATGTATATGAAGGCGGTGTGGGCAGGAGGAGGGCAGTTGCTAGGGATACCAAGGCCATTAATCCCACGAGGGATAAAGGAGAGGATGGCAAGAAGTGGAAGAGAGAAATAAGAAAGTTACGACTTTTCCCTTTGGTGTCCCTGTTGGTGGAACCGATAATGGACCATGGTACAAATAAAGGACCATCAAGGGGATAGAAAGAGATGTATGGGTTTGGGGCCCAGAGAGATCTGCCTTTGACTCTCAGTTCCATATGAAAGAACTCTCAGTTCTTACACGCTGTGGGAACTTGGTAAATCACTTAACCTTACTAAATCTTTGTTTTCTCATTTGTAACATGGGGTTTAAAATAAATACTTACTCCCCAAGGCTACTGTGAAAATTAAATGAGACAGGGTGATGAAATGTAATGGAAGTAGATAGTTGTGATGGTTTTGGGCAGCCTTGTGAATGTACTAAAAACCACTGAATTGTACTCTTTCAAAGGGTTAGCTTTCTGGTATGATATTTATATCTCATTAAAATATTGAGACAACATACATAAAATACCTAGTACAATGACTGGCACATAGTAAATACTTTATAAGTGGTGACAACTATTATTATCTCGTTGTTATGTGTTATCACTTTTATGACGGCGACCATGAAAAAGATGACAATCATTTTCTCCGACAGCTCTGAAAGCAATGCCTATATCTTAGTAGGAAAAATATGTCTCTGTGAGCACATTAGTCGACATGAGGAGATGAGTGGGTGGTTTCTGGACACATTTAGATCACAGATGGGATTACTAGGCTAGGAGCTCATTTGGCATCTATAGAGGGCTCAGGGGACTCGGGCAGCTGGGTCACCTTTCCAGAATGAATTACAACTTCCCCCCTTGGGCTCTATCAACACTACTTTCAGGAGCCTTGGCTATCTGTGGGCCCAGATGGATATTGGAGGATCTTTGACAAATAACAGTAGAACTGCCAGAAGTCACCAACAGCACAGCCAGTTGGAAAATCATGGTGGCCTTTATGTCACTTGTATGTCACTTGTGTATTTACTCAGCACCTACCGGAAGGCTTAAAAAACAAGACTGTTGAAAAAGTTTAGAAAATTTAGAAACTAAGTTAATTTTTAGAAGATCTTTGAGTTGATGGCAAGTTCAAACCCAAAGAAAATTCATGCTGATTTGAAAATAAAGTTGTATTAACATAATTCCTTTTGAAGTCAATGGTTAGAGTTTTGTGGATTAAAAAAAAAGTCTTTGGTTGCTAATGTAAGCCAGGTTACAATTTTTCTCTGCACTTGGCCAGGTCCCATCTGGCAAGTTACAGATAGGCTGAGCCATCTGTAAAGCAGGTTGGTTACTGCACATGGGCTATAATGCAAGTGAGCAGGAGTGTGGGTTTTAGATGGTCAGGGACTGAAAACATATGGGTTTTATTTAATAGCATTTCTTAGGGTCCAAGCTACGGACATTTTGTTTGGAGTAGGTGGTGAAGGAAAGAAAGGAAAGGCTAGCCATTACTTGATGCCACAGTTGGCAGTAGTTAGTGGCATGAATATTATAAAAACTAGACATTCCATTTTTAATGGAAAAAAGAATCTTGGTTCAAATAGCCTATTTGGTTATTACCTCACTTTCACTAAAATGCTGACAAATTATGTTATTACAATGATCAGCAACGCTTAATAGATGTTTTGAGTGTTCACAAGTTTTCTAATAAAATTTGGGTTATGTACTTTTTCTAATGGCTATCCCTAAGGAGCCAAATTCTCAGGCTAATATAAACGCCACTTGCAAATTTGTACAGATGCTAATAGGAGCTGAGTAGTGTACAAAGTTGCTCAAAGTTCAGGATGACTGAAAATGAAGTTCAATCAGTACTGTGCGTCAAGTGAATTTATGTTGCTTACTCTGTCAAACCCAACAGATAAGCTCTGTTCATGCTAACATTTGGTCGCAGTCCCACTTCTCCCCCATACCTGGGAGAGGAGGAACTGAGATGATTAATGGGTGAGAACTGCTACTCCCTACCTTTTATGGTCTCATCATTTATGAAGAGGGGAGTGGAAATGGCTAAGATGTGACTCCCTTCTGGATGCCTATTCCCATGAGACTCTAGCCACCCACCCCCACCCCCAATCAAGCTCTTCCAAACCTATTTCTCCTCTAAGGTCCTGCTCTAGGCTCGTGCCCTCGTCAAGTACTCTCGTCCATAGCAAACTGTTTTCTGGATATATATCCAGATTTGGATATATACCCTGCTATTGAATAAAGCTAAACGTTAATCCATGCTTGAGGCTCATAGCCCAGTAGGGGAGAAGGATAATAATAGCAATAACATCAGTGGTAATAGTTGTAGTAGTACTGGTAACAGTGACCAGTTATTAAGTGCTTGATGTGTGCTAATCACTTTACATACATGATCTCATTTAATCCTTACAATAAATATTATTCATTACTTTATTCATTCAACAAAACAAAATAAATCAGATCAAGTCCCTCTCCTCTTGGAGCAAAGCTTTCTACATTGAGGTAGGAGGAGAATCAAAGGAGTGGTGTCCTGGAAGCCAAGCAAAGAAAGTTTTTCAAGAAAGAGGGAGTGAAAAGCCATTGCAAATGCTGATGGCAGGTCAAGTAAGATGAAGACTGAGACACGGTCGTTGCAATTAACAAAGTGGATGTCACGGGTGACATTTATAAGAAAGGAGTGGTGGCAAAGAAAGCCTGATTAGAGTAGGTTCGAGCGAGAATGTGAAAAGTGGAGATTTTGAGTATAAACAACTATTTCAATGAGTTATGCTGTAAGAGGAACAGAGACACAGGGCAGTAGCTATAAGAGAAGGTGGAGTTAATGGAGGGTTTGGGGAACTAATAGCTAATAATTAGTAGAGCACTTACTTTGTGCCAGACACTATGCTAATGGCTTTATATGTTTTAGTCTATATAGTATAACAATCCTGTGAGATAGGTACTATTACTCCAGGTCACAGATGAAGAAACTAAAGCTTAGAATGGTTAAGTCATTTGCCTAACACAGGATTTCTCAACCTTGACACTATTGACATGTTGGACCAGATAATTCCATGTTGTGAGGGACTGTCCTGTGCATTGTAGGATGTTTACCAGCATCCCCGTCCTCTACTGATTAGATGCCAGTAGCACCCAACCAATTATGGCAACCAAAAATGTTTCCGTACCTGGCCAAATGTTCCCTGGGGGGCAAGACTGCCCCTGGTTGAGAACCACTGGGTAAAGGCCACACACCTAGTAATTGATAAAGCCAGATCTTAAAAGATGGGCTTATCTGGCTCCAAAACCTGTGCTCTCAACCACTGTACTTTCTTGGACTACCAAAATGGGAAATTTCCCTACCCTGTTCTGAGTGCCTGTGAATCCCTGGGAAGTGGGAAGAATATCTGGCCACTGGGGTAAGGGCATTCCTGCTCACAAGTTCCATGGTTCAGTATTCCAGATCAGAGAGTCTGTCTGTCTCTCTCTCTCACACACACACACACACACACACACACACACCCCTGGCCTTCATAATCAAGGAAAACTCCTTGGAGCTTAAGTCTCTTCCTCACTATGGACCCCCATACGTAAGCTGAAATGGTTGGACGACATGATCCCCCGAGGTGCTCTGGCTCTGCCATCCTGCAGTCTAAGTGCCTAGGTTTTTTCATGAGGCAAATGCTTTTTTTGCGAGGGGGCGGCCAAGGTATATTTGAGGACTTTCAGTTTGGAAGCTGGTCCAAAGTTCCCAGGTTGTGTTTGTTTCCGTGTTTGCTTCTTCCCGACTGGCTTCTCCCATCGCTAAGGGCCGGCGGCCCCTCGGTTTGGGCCTTGAACGCGGTGGGGCGGCGGGTCGGTGGTTCAGGGCCACCCCGGGCCTCCCCCTCTGCCTGCAGAGGAAGTTCTGTGTCTCCTCCGGGCCGGTCCTCCTCCCCTGGGAGGCAGCCTTGCGAACCGAGCCGAGCGGCCCCCTCGGAAACCCGGCCCCCCGGGCGCCTGGGGCGGGCTGGGTGTGGGAGTGGGTGCTGGCTCGGGGCCCTCGGGGAGCGGGGGCTTCTGGGGACCCCGCGAGGAGCTCCCGGGCGGGCAGGCGGGCGATGAGCTCCCCCTCAGGAATCTGGGACACTGGGGCCTGCGGGCGGCTTGTCATTAGGCTGTCGATGAGCCTGGGGGAGACGAGGGGGCAGGGGCTCTGCTACAGCGCCTGCTCTGCTTCCTCCAAGGGACCTGGGAGGCCTTCGAGCCCGGCTCCTCATTTCACACGGGCCGGAGGAGACAGGCTTCCATCCTGCTCTTAGCTAGAGCTAGGCTTGGGCTTGATTTGGAAGGTAAACTCAAAGAGAGATTCGTGTGTCCTACTCTGGTGCCAGTCATTGGAACCTTGGCCCCAGGTGCCAGTACCGGATTTGTCAGGCATTAAGCTCCGTCACATGCCTCAAAAACCAGCCCACTGTTAGGCATGGTGGGACTCCCGGTGTTTCTGCGCTGCTGAGCCTCTCTGAGTCTGTTTCTGAGGGGTGGTACCCTTGGGGTTTCTGGGGATCAATATTAGTATCTCTGTGGATGTACAGGTTTAGGTACGTTTCTAAATTCATGGAGTGTCTGCGCGGGTTTTAAGAATAACAAATATTGCTCTATATGAACACGTGGGGCTTTCTATGTGTGCTCAGTTAATCATTCTTCAGCTGAATTGCGAAGGCTGTGTTTAACCCCTGGCTCCCCTCCCTTCCTGAGCTTTGTGAAGTTTAAGGCTCTGTTCTTACAGCACGGGGGCCCTGTCTGGGGAGCCTGTTTAGACCTGTCTCTTCCTTTTGTTTGCTTTCTTTTTGTCTCTCTGGGGAAACCTGGCTCCTGAACCCTGGTTACCCCTCATTCCATTCAGGGCCTCACAGCCTGTTTCTCCACAGCTCCCTGCTTTGCTCAGAGCTTTACTGGCATTCCCGCAGCAACATGTGAAGGGGGCAGCAACCACTGATTGGTGTCAAGCCCAAGAGGGAACCCAACCAAAGCAGTGGAATGCCAAGTTGCTCCAATTACTTGAACTAGAAAAGACATGTACAGGGCCAGAGACCATGGTTTCTTTGAGATGGCTGATAACCAAACATATACATTAATCTTCCTGGGGTCTAAAGGAATGAACATTTTTTCCTCTGGGTTTTCAAAAATTAAGGAGTAAAACTAACCTTGTAAAAACTGTAAAAGCTGTCATAGCAAAGCCGAGTGCTTAGTTAAGTCCACAGAGCCTGCTAAGGTCCTAGCTGGTAATTCAGGATAAGGGAACCGTTCTAAGGCATTCTGTAGATATCTCCGCTGACCAAGCTTTAAGATCTGTCTTATATTAACCAGCGACTTCCTTCTTTCATGATTCCTCAAACCCTACCTTTCACTCATAACTCCCACAACAAAATGCATCAAGTCGGAAACAGATGCTCTTTCAGAACCCACTGAGGTGGCCTTTCTCACTGGGCATTGTAGTAACTGTAGGAGCTTTTAGCGTGCAATGGAGAGAAGCACCTTACTGTCCTCTCCGTAATCAAAATAAGGTCACTTCAGTGCTGCTGATTCCACTTGGTTTTGGGATGAGTTTTCCTCAGTTGGCATCAGTAGAGACTAACCAATGGGGATACTGGTTTCCAAGGAGTTAGAGGAATGTGGTGGAAAGGAACTGGTACCATCGTTCAGTTAATAAAAAACAAAAAGGTGATACCTTCAATGAAGATGAGCCCTCATCATCAAATCACTGTTTGAAGGTGTATGCATCTCTGCGTGTGTTCAAGGTTGGAGAGAATCATTTAAAGGAAGATAGGATCTGAGCAGCAGAAAATGCAAAGTTTCCATTCTGCTGTGCTAGGGGATTTTGGACATGCCACTTAACCTCTAAAAATAGAGAGCATTCTATCCGCCTATCATGTCTCTCACTCTAATCCACTCTGTACAGCCCCCATCAAATTAATCTTCCTAAAGAAACATTTTTGTCATAATATTAAAAAAAATAGTTTGTTTAATCACTCCAGTCTATACCAATACCTCCTTTTGAGGACTTGTGCTCTGGCACTCAGACTTTCAATCAGATGATGCAGTGCTGTGTAGTTAAGGGCTGCTGCTGGCTACGGTGTGTGTGTGTTTGTGTGTGTGTGTATGTGTGTAGTCTCCCTAACTCTGGTGCTTGTGATATGTCTGCATTCTCCAGAGTGCCTGCACCACCCCCCCCCCAGAGTGTTTCCTTAAATGTTTGTGTAGTGGGCTTGAACCTGATGCAACACAATGAGAAAAACAAAATGCAGAGCATAGTCTAGGACCTCTACCTCTATAAGTAAAGGTGGTCATTAAACAATTGGCCATTTGCCTTATGTGTTAAAATAAAAGCTCTTTTGAAAAGATGACAGTGAGGTAAATTTCTGCAAACAAAGCAATGCACATTTTTTCCCGTCGACTTCTATAGCTTAAGAGAGATGCCATGCAATTAATTCTGTTAAACATTCTTGGAAGACTTCCATTAATGCAAGTCTTCTCAGAACAGACACCATATTATTTCCTTGACATATATTTGGTAGTTTCATCTATACACATTTCTAACTCCATTGCAGAGAACTTCCATACAGCGAGTGGCCTACATAAAGGGACAGATCTGTATCAGAGCTGTAAAAACTGATGTGACACCTCACAAAACTTGTAATCACAGATGAAAACCAGGCTTTCCTTATGCATGGATTTCAGTTCTTGTGACTTTTAAAAGACAGGGATATTAGGAAAACATTTTAAAACCCAGACAAGGATATAAACAGATGCTATACACATGGTCAGGGGTTACTTCTCACTGGGGCAGGGAAAGGATGATTGATTTGTTGATATCTGGTCTACATCTTCTTGGCATCTTCTTCTCCACTACAAGTATTCCTCCATTCACAACAATCTAACCAAGATGAGCTCAGCTGATTATGGCCATGAAATTAAGAGGCCATTTGACATGGTGGAAAGAACACTGAGCAGGGGGCTAGAATACTTGGTTCAAATCTCAGCTATGCCACTCGCAAGGGACCTTGGGAAAGTCTCTTAACCTCTCTGAAATGCTTTCTTCTAAAAGTCTTCACATTTAAAGAGAGGGAAAGAGCATTCACACGCATGGTTTATAAACCATGATATGCCACTTGGGGCTTGGATCCAACCTCCCAGGCTTGAGATTTTATGATTTTTAAATTTCTTTGCTGTCTCACTTCTCCCAGCTCCTGAGATCCCCATTGCTTTATTTTATATAAAGTTGTCAAGGTGAGGCTCTAAAGTTGGTGCCATGGCTGTTCGAAAGGGAAAGAACAAGAGATTTGGGGACAGTTATTTTTTTCTTATTCAAGTTCTTTTGCCTCTGCTCGTAGGTCCCATCTATGTTAAGTATGGTCTAGGCCGGTGGTCTCCAAGTCTTTCTGATTGCACACCCTTTTCAGTTAAAAACAATTAGAGCATGCTTTATATATATACACACTATATCATTAATGATTATATAAATTACATACATGTGCTACGCTGCATATATATGTACCTACACATATATTATGAAATGCACACAATAAATAGAAAATGTAAAAGGATGAGCTAAAGCTGAAATAAATAGCATGTCAAATGTCTTGTTCATTGTGATGGCTTCATTGTATTAGTAGCTAGTATTTCAAGGCACCATATACACTTAGGGAAAGATCTTTCATTACTGAGAATGGGTATAAATCCATATTTCATTTAGTCTTCTTGATTATTCTTGCATCACTTTTTTGCTGACTTCTTGTCAGGTATGATTAGGTTGCTGTGCTTTTTACCTCACAATGAGGCTGATGGAAAAACTCATTCAAGGAGTAAGAGAAGTGTGAGCGCTGCCATTTTCATGTGCTTACATTATTGGTATTATCTTCAATACATGGTTTATTTGCGGGAATCTTCTTAAGCCAGTTGTCCATTTTGTGAGGGTTAATGTAGTTAGATAATATAATCCGTAAATCCGCTTAACTGGGCCCAAGGAGATAGCAGTATCTCTGGTATACATAGAGGAAAAAAAAAAAGTAAGGGCTCCAGGGTCAACCCTTCCACCTGTGGGCTCCCATTCTTCCCTCAGAATACCTTACAAAGCATATGCAACAGAGGGTGCCAGTGACAATATGTGTATTACATATTTGAAAGGCTTAATAATAGCTAATATTTAGATAGCACTTGGTGTACTACACACTGTTTTAAGCACTTTACATAAATTAAATTGTTTTAATCCAAATCTTCATTTCTTTCTAGATGTTTTCAATTTAAATGGAAATGGAAGTCGTAATATTTTCTTTCACACTGATTCTACAATGGGCTGATCTGCATGTGCCAACCTCCCCCTCCCCACAAACCCACCAGTTTTGGAGACCACTGATCCAGGCTTTGAGATTTAGAATCTCTGGAGAAGTGCAATGCTTCTGTAAGTACATCTCAGCCACTCTTTCCGATCTCCTGCTGCTATAATTTCACACCTGCTCATAGAGGACGAAAAACAGGCACCGGTGACACAGGAAGCCCTCCCAGGCAACTGAAAGCAGAGGGCAGTAACTGGGTGAGGAAAATGAGAATGAGGGATGGAGAGCTAGAAATGCTAGAGCCGGAGGGAGGGAAGCCGGGAAGGAGAAAGAAGGAAGTTAGAGACCAGAGAAGAACAAGGAGAGGAGAGGAGAGGAGTATACATCTGTGGAGGGAAAATGAAGGCAGATTCTGGGAGGAGAGACTACGTCACACGTTAGCAGGCAAGATGCTCACCCACGTCTTGATATCCAATGTCTCTGACATATGGATGAGCAGGGCAGGACAAGGAAACTGAGCAGTCTCTAAAGATTTGTACACACGACTCCTCCCCAGAGGAGAGGCCTATGCAATTTATTCAAGCAATGCAAAGATGGGGCCATGCTTAACCTAAAGAGTATGTCTCTAAAGCTAGAACTGCAGGCAGGCCAGGCAGGGAAGGTATTTGGGGGGTGTGTGTGGTGAGTCGACATCCCGGTGACTCTCTTCAAATCACACCAGCCAGATGGCCAAGGAGGAGAGCACGGCACATTCCTGCAGGGGTGCAACTTCAGCTGTTAGGCGCTTCCAGCATCAGCAGTAAAAAGCCACAGCAAGTGATTTACGTCTGAGGCAGCTGCCAAGACACCACTCCAGAGGGTAGAACACTGTCAAAAATGGCCCTCCGTATCTCACTGCCACACTAGAAAGCACGATAAGACACTTTAGGGGCAAGGAACTGTCATGGTACAGTAACACGGGGTCTGACTTCGATCATCAGAGCTGGTGGGTGGTGGGTTCTTTGAGATCACCCTGCCCAAACCCCTCACTCTTTTGATTGGTAAACTGGGACCCTGAGAGGGGAAAGCACCAGCCCAATGTCATCCAGTTGGCAAAGCTCAGGCATGGCACTGAGGTCTCTGGGTATCTAAAGCAGTGCTCTTGACTCCACAGCTGTGTATTAATCTCCTCCTCCAGCCCCTTGGCTTCTCTTTAACAGAAGCCTTCCTCACTAGTACGGATAATATATTCCATAAATCCCACACTGTCCCAATATGATCAAAGAGAGGATTAAGATAACCACAAACATCTGCTGGGCTACGATTGCATCTTGACTCAGGGCAGAGACACTAACTTTTAACATTACCATCAATTATCCCTGACCCAAACAACTATATTTAAAATACACAGGGCTCTTTGATTTTTTTACTTCCCTCCCCTGCTGTCACCCAGTGGCTACTTCCCTGTGCAAACACTTTTCCTCTCCCCCCACAAGGAAGAGGAACAAGGGAAACTCAAGACCATCAACTTTGCGTAAGGTTAAGAGGCTTTAAGCAAAAGATTTGGTGGAGAGGAGGGTGAAATCAATGTCGAAAAGAAAGTTTGTGATTATCTTTCACTCACGATTATTCATGAATGTCCTCACCTTGGAAAAAGCACGAATTGCTGTGTTCAGTTTTAAAGGGAGGCCCCTAGTGATGAGAGGTAATGTTTTGTGATCATAGTGGGACTATTTACCATCCATTTGCCACTCTGCTGTCATCATCTTTCCAAAACATAAATATGATCACAAAACTCTTGCTTAAAATCTCTCAGTGGCTGCCCATAGATCTCACAATAAAATCTTAAAACTCTAGCAGGCTTGCAAAGTCCTCCATGACAGGGCCCTTGACTACCTCTCCAACATTACCTCTCATCACTAGGGGCCTCCCTCTTCAGAAAAAGAAACAAAACAAAACCCTACACATAAACCGAACTATTTATAGTTCACAGAACCTGCTATGTTATTTAATACAGTCCAGGTTTTATATCTGCTACTCCCTTTACATGTACTTCCATTTTATATGTACTTCCACTGGCTCTACCCTTTTTCTGCTGACTTGCTTCTCTTTACCCATCCTTTAAAACTGAACACAGATTTCACCTCCTCAGAAGCTTTCCATGGTCTTGAGTTTCCCTTGTTCCTCTTCCTTGTGGGGGGAGAGGAAAAGTGTTTGCACAGGGAAGTAGCCACTGGGTGACAGCAGGGGAGGGAAGTAAAAAATCCATCCACTTTTCTCCATACCTATTTTTATCTACTCTTCTCATCCTTCTTCTCATGCTGAACTACAGCAATCTAATGACTTGTCTGATCTCCACTATCTTATGAACCCCTAAAGGGCAGAGATTTGGTCTCCTTAGACCCTGCAGGGGCAGTAGGCAGTACAGATTGTTTCATGAAGGACCAACCAACCAACCAACCAATTTGGTTGGGTATGGTTCCAGCCCCGCTCTCCTGGATTAGCTCTTAGGTTGCTGTGAAGCAGATGAGAGTCTCTTGTCTAGGGAGGAATCCATTCTGCTAAAAGAAGGCAAAAAGCCAGGGCAGTCATTTCCATATCTTTTTTAGATCTTGTTAGCTGTAAGGATCCCAGCTCTTTCCCACACTCTGGTTCCCATAGCTTGCTTTGGGATCTTGCTCTACCTAACTCCTCTGGGTTTTTGACCTTGAAAGCTTCTTTTGCCTGATTGCTTCTTACTCTGTGCCTACCAAGGCAAGGGACTTGGCAAAATGCTGTTGTTTTACTACCAGCAATTCGTGCTTTTTCCAAGGTGAGGACATTCATGAATAATCGTGAGTGAAAGATAATCACAAACTTTCTTTTCGACATTGATTTCACCCTCCTCTCCACCAAACCTTTTGCTTAAAGCCTCTTAATCTTACGCAAAGTTGATGGTCTTGAGCTCAATTTAAGAAGATAAATAGATGGGATTTGATGATGAATTGGAGGTGGAGAAAAGAAAGAGAAGACAAGAATGACTCCTGGGTTCCTGGCTTGAGCAATGGAGTGCTTGGTGGGGCTGAGATGGGGAAGACACAAGGTAGGACTTAGGAAGGAACGTGTCTGGTGGGAGTTGCTGGTTGAATTCTGTGCGATACATGTTTGTGGTGCCAGCGAAACTCCAAGCAGAGATATCCAGCAAGAAACTGATAATGCTGATCCGAAGCTACGGAGAAAGGTCTGAACTAGAGATAGAGACTGAATATCTATCATTGTATGGGTGGTAGCTGAGATCTCTGGAATATATGAAACCACCCTGGGAGAGGCCTACAGTGAGAAGAGAAGTAGGATGAGGACAGAACGCTGGGGAGTCCCAATCAGAATAGGAAAGAACCAGGAGAGAAGAGCACGATGAAATCCAAGGGAACTGAGAGTTGCAGGAAAGGAGGGGGTGTCTCGGGCAGCAAAGTCAAAGAAGATAAGAAAGAAAAATGTCCATTGTTTTTGGCAACAGGCAGGTTAGTGGTGCCCAGCGTTAGCAGTGAGGCCAGCCTGCAGAGGGGCAAGACGCCTGATCGCAGGCAGCTGGAGCAAGGCCCGGCCACCCAAGGAGGTCATGCGCATTTTGAGCTTTCCGCTTTGGAACGGTAGAGGCTAAGGACAGTGGCTGGTCAGGGCACCCAGAGAGAAGGGAAAGATGTTTTACCGGAATTGCCTAATTCAGGAGAAAATGGAACAACCTCTGGGTACTCTCGGTAGCCATGGCGCCAGTCAGCTGACACAGGGAATGCCAGCCGTTTGCAGGAGGAGAGTAAATTGAAGGGGCTGGTGGTGAATGCATCTGGGCTCTGGAATTCATGGGAAACACACTTTGTGACAGAGAAGCAGCAGGAAGCAGGCAGGAGATAAGGAATCAAGAAACCTGGGCTGTTTCTCGTGAAACTCAGGCTAGTCTCATAAACTCTCTAGCTAGGACATAGCTTCCACAGCCATAAAACAGGGGCCAACAGCCCTTACCTGGGGGGGGGAATCCAAACATCCCCTGTGGTTTGGGATTCTCTCTGATAATGCACCCTTAGATGGCATGGATAATTAGGAGCTCTCCATGCTTTATGTAAACACCAGAACACTTAAAACAGGGAAAACTCTGAAATGCTATTAAGGAATAGTAGACTCAGAACAAAACAAACAGTCCCGCCTGCTCCCAACTCAGACAAACACACGCGGGTAATGCAGAGACAGCTTTCAAATCCAGTAGGGAAAAGAGGGCAAGGGATGGAAATGTCAACCTACAACGATTTGATCAATCCAATGGCCAAAGAAAAAAAATACCAGGGAAGAGAACAACTCAAAAGAATGGTTTTTCCAGATAATAACACTTACCCCCAAGAAAGAAAGCTTGAAGTCAAACATTAAATCCAAATTTAAATGTCCAGGGGTTGGGGGAGAAACACCTTTATTTAACATTACTAGGCATGTCATTTTTTAAAGTTGCCATTCTCCTAAAGTAGGCTAAATAAGGTTTAGCCACTGACAGGCTAGTGACCTTGGGCAAATCACTTATCAGTTTATTTGTTGCATACAGATAATGATACAGACCCTGGGAAAAGATGCTTTGGAAAGCACAAAGCAGTGCAGCAACGCTAGGCAAGGGCTTTTTACCAGGCATGGCATGCCTTCGAGAAATCAGTTTGAGATGGCTTAAGCCAAAAAGAGTTGGATCACAGTCGAGCAGGAGTGCTAGGTGTTGTGTAAATGTCTTAATCAGTTCAAGAGGCCTCTGGCAAAAGAAAAATACACACTGCCCAGCAAGCTATGTGCTTGATGTCTCCCCAAGGCAGGAGGCAAGCCCTGCAAAGGGCTGCAGCATATCTCAGGGGTGAACCAACGTTCCGTTCCCCTCCCAGCTCGCAGAGCTGGAGAGGAACAGCTTGAAATCCAAAAGGGGCCCTCTTCTCAGCTAAGGAAAACAGTCTCAAATCTTTCTGACATCTGCACAAAAGGGGTACTGAGGGGCTGCCCTGCAGGGTCAACAGTGCTGGGTCCAGTTTAAACAATCCTGCTTGGCCCTGGGAACGCGGGAGGGTAGGGAAGATGAGTAAAAAGGGCCTGGCTGCGTGGGCAGCTTCAAGCATCCGTGTGCACAGGATCGGCCCCATGTGCACTGGTCTCCTGATCTACTTGGGAAATAGGACATTCCTGCCCTTGACTCATGAAATACAGCTTGGTCTGGTTCACTAACCTTGACAAGCGTTCCCAGAAACTTCAGGCTTCACGAATAAAGTTTTAGGAGCATATTTGACTGTGTGGACACCGAGTCTTTTAAATATTGATGAAAAAAATCTGTGCGGTGATATTCTATTTTTCTCCATCCCACGCCCCTTCAACCACTCATGTCTTCAAAGGAGAAGCCAGATTAGGGCTCCAGATGTTTGGAATCCAAATGAGAGCTCCTCACAGAGGAAATCTACCGCCTTCTATCTTCAAAGATCAAAATCTCAGCCAGGGGTGAAACAATGAGGTCATCGTAGGCATGTTTGCCTGGTGTAGGACTGACCTCTGTTCAGAATATATAAGAATTTCTAGTTTTAAAGGCTCCCCAGCCCCACAAACAGTTCAGAGTTGTTTCTCAGTTCCCTGGCTGCAGGGTCTAACCAACTTCCTGCCCCTCACGCTCCACCAGGAAATGCCCTTTTGTGTCGAACTTCAAATCTCATCTGCTTCCACTTGGGCCATTTTTACTTGCTGTATCTTTGCAGGGGTAAAGTAAGTCAATAAGAATCGTCCCTTAGGAAAGTGGGGAGAGGCTATGTCCAGGAATTTCACGGAAGAAATACAAACCTGCAATGAATATGTGAAAAGATGCTTAAACTTACATGCAGTCTGGGAATTGAGATGATTTTCACCCATATTAACAAAAATATCAAGTGATGGCAAGGGTATAGAAACATGGGCACTCTTGTACAACAATGTTGATGTAAATAAATTCCAATAGATACTCTGTGCGGTAATTGATCATCGGCTTTTAAAATTAAAAATGCCCATTACCCTTACATCTGGTAATTCGGATCCTTAGTATCTATACTAGAAATGAGTACAAGGAGGACTGTTCAAGGATTTCTACTGTAGCACTTCCATTTTTTAAAATAGCAAAAATTTGGAAACAACCTATGTGTTCATCAAAAGGGAAATGGCTAGATTAAACTTCGGGGTAGAGGAAAAGATCTTAAGGACATATTATGTGACCAAACAAACAAACCAAAAAAGGCATAGAATATATACTTATGATTATAGTTTGGGAAAGAAAAACAGAAAATGAAACTATTGTTATACATATTCGTACATATCTTTGATCATGCACAGAAAAAGACCAGAAGGACAATAGTGGGACCGAGAGAACATCAAGGGAGACTTTTGCATTGTCTGTGTTGCTTGCTGTAGTTTAAGAACATATTCATATATTTGTTGTAGAATTATTTTTTTCCAAAGTGTTTCCTAGATATAGATTAGAGGAAGAACGTGGGCCTCGGTGGCTATAGTGAACACCACTTCCCTGGGAGACAGCAGTGGGTAAAGTAAACAGGCGAGAAATCGAAAGACCCAGGTAATAGCCTGAATCTGTCATCAATTTGCTGTGTGACCCGGGAAGTCATTTTCCTTCTCAGAGACTGTTTCCTCTACCATCTGTGGATAAGATGAGAAGCTCACGAAGATACCTTCCCTTTCTAATATTTTATGATTCCCTAAGTCTGTGCCTTTAATGTACAATATGTCTGGTCCCTTTTGATGAAGAGATGGCTTTTTCTACTTTTCCTTCAAATTCTGGCATAGTTTGACATTTCACTGTACTGCAAATGGAAGATAATGAAAGAGGAGGTGGAGCGGTCACTCTGTTCCCTGTTCGGCTATGTTTTTAAGGGTTTGGTTGACCTATTTATGCTACCTTCCTTTGACAATGTAAGCTCTTAGGCTTGTTTGAATGTGATGAGAGTGCAAATACAATGCTGCAAGTCGGAAGATCTCAATTCTACAGGGTGGCCATAAATTTTGAAAACGTAGATTGGATTTTATTTTTTTTATGGATTGATGCCCCTTGAATACTTTTGCTGAGTTATACTAAAGATGCAGGTTTCTTCAGTGCAAATCAAAAATACAAATCATCTGGGGCAACACATCACATATGCATATACGAGGATTGATAGAAATGCTGTATCAAGGCACTGTGTTCATTGCAATTTGCACAACAATTTGAACTGGGCATGGCTATTAAAGGACAATACATTGAATAAATCACTTAATGTTTAGAAACATGTCCTATGCTTTAATGTAATATCTATAAATCATTCTTTATATATAGTCACCTATATTTCTGGACTTTATGGCTACCCTGTACCCTTGATTTTGGATGAAGCACATCCCTAGTCTGTAGATAACGATTGGACCACTTGTCCCCCAGAGTGGTAGGGAAGAGCCTACCTATAAATGAGCTATGAAAATTTACGTGCATCTACAAACATATCATAATCTGGTTCTGCACAACTTAATTGCCTTTTGGAAATACCCCAGATGAAACCTTGAGGAAACTCTGGTATTGAGTCAATGAAAGAAACCTCTTCCCGGTCCGTCAGAGACTTTGACTAATCTGGTTCTGCCTATCATTAGTCAGCAAAGCTCCTTCCAGCTGGTCTTCATCACTTTGCTTGTTCCATGAGGTCATAAGAGTAAATTCTAAGCAGTTTAATTCTAAAGAAAACACACACACTTCAGATATCGGCTCCTGTGACTATCTGTCTTTCAACAATGAAGGAAGCAACTTACTCGGGCTCCTTTCTCAGGAGAGCACTTACAGCCCCCAATGCAGTCTTGGCCTCCACATGGCTTGCCATAGGGCTTCTTCTCTCCCTATTAAAAACAAGAAAAAAAGAAAAAAGTTAGTGAACCACGTGAAGCAAGAGACAATGCTACCCAGGGAGCATGCCCCTTAGCCACACTCCTCCTAACCAAATAAATCAGAGCGGCTTAATCATCTCACTTGGCGGTGTCATGAGTCACATGAAATAAAAAGGCATCTTAAGCTAGCACCCTTTTAGGTCAGCTCTGTACCTCACTATATAGCCAGTTGGGCTTCCCTGGTGGCGCAGTGGTTGAGAATCTGCCTGCCAATGCAGGGGACACGGGTTCGAGCCCTGGTCTGGGAAGATCCCACATGCCGCAGAGCAACTGGGCCCGTGAGCCACAATTACTGAGCCTGCGCGTCTGGAGCCTGTGCTCCGCAACAAGAGAGGCCGCGATAACAAGAGGCCCGCGCACCGCGATGAAGAGTGGCCCCCGCTTGCTGCAACTAGAGAAAGCCCTCGCACAGAAACGAAGACCCAACACAGCCAAAAATAAAAAAATAATAAATAAATAATATATAGCCAGTTTGGTAGCTGGTTGGGGAACTGTGACTTAAATCTCCCCACATAGGTAGAAATTCCAGCCACAAAATACAAGAGCATTTCTTTACATGGGGCTGGAAATAGGCTCTAGCTGTATCCCTGAGCCCCGCTGGACTTATATATTTGCCCTCATTGAGAAAGCAGCAGCTGTAGCAGAGAACTTGAGAGAAATTCAAGTGCCAGAAATGTAATGATAGATGAAAATAGTCACCCTGTACTCTGCCCTCAGAATTGTTCTCCTCAGGTCCCACTTTCAGCACAGCATTCAAACCCCTGTGCCCAGTTAGTCAGATCCAAGTTTCTCAGGTGATACTGTACACTATTCCCTTAACTCTCCAATCCAACTTCCTTTTCCCTTCTCTGCTTTTTTTTTTTTTTTTTTTTGGACTGCGCTGCGTGGCCTGCAGGATCCTAGTTCCCCAACCAGGGAACGAACCAGGGCCCCGGGCAATGAAAGTGCCGAATCTTAATCACTGGACTGCCAGGGAACTCCCACCTTCTCTGTTTTATGGTGATGATTATAACAAGCTGAATTTCTCCAAGGCCCCCCGCATGACCTGACATGTGCTGACCCTCTCCAACCTGTTCTCCTCACTCTCTCCCCAGCTCACTCTGCTTCAATCACACTGGTATTCATTCTATTCTTTAAAAACTTAAGCCTGTTCCTGCCTCAGGGCCTTTGCCCCAGCTGTTACTTCTGCCTGGAATGCTCTTCCCCTAGATGTTTCTGATCGCTGGCCTCTTTTTATCACCCAAGTCTCAGTTCAATTGTCTATTCTCAGAGAGGCCTTTCCTGACCACTCAACCTAAGGTGGCCCCCAGTTACTTCCAATCATATCACTGTTACCTTTTCAACATTAAACATTCTGTCTCCCCCCATTAGAATGTAAGCCCCATGTTAGTAGGGACCTTATCTGTACTGTCCAACACTGCATCCCCAATGTCTAAAACAGTAGATGGCATGTGAAAAACGCTTGATGACCTCACAGAGCTGGGATTTGAACACAGGTCTAACTCCAAAGCCTTGACCTTAACCCTTATGCCTTTTAGTGTTTTCTAAGTCTTCTGTCTCAATGCAGACTCAAAAAATGAGGAAACTGCCATTCTGACCCTACCCACCTTGGAAAAAAAGGAACACATAAATTCTAACTATTATCTGTAATAAGAACTTTATCTCTGGGATGGATTTAGTATCATCCAACTTTTTTGTTTAATGTTGGCTGTTTTGTTCAAAAGAGAAAGGCATATTTATGAGCCAGCCTCACACTTAATCATTCTTGTCTCTTTGTACTGTGAACCTTTTCCTAACTCCCAGGGAGCACTGTGAATTTCTCAGATGGTCTCTTATCTCTTTAGGCATTCCCACAACCCTTTATCACCACAACACCTCGGTAATAAGGTAGTGATGGCAGAGCTATGACAAAATATTGCTATTTTAGATTCCAAACACCTTCCTGATATGAAAGATATTCTATCTCTCTTATATGCCTTTGACATGGTAAGTGCTTTTGTACACTTTCCGGTTTGCCCTCCACTTTATGGTATACAGGACAGGCAAGTTTTCTTAAGGGTGAGATCAAGAGGTGCTGTGGAAGGTGAAAGCTGGGGGCTGGAATGGAATAGAGAACAGGGAGACAGAGCAGCATTGAATTTAATCCTCACCAATGCTGTGCCCCCTTTGTCTAACGTTGAGTGCTATATTTCTCGGGATAATGGATAATTTCTATTTGCTTTTCCATATAGTTCTGTATTTTCCAAGCAGTCTTCAATGAACACGTATAATTAGTAAGAAGAAAAAAACCAGTCTGTCTCCAGATGATAAATTCATCACCTTCAAGGGAGAGGACTCAACAGGCATTGCAAAAGTGGTATCTGTTTGGAGCTATGGCCTAATTCGAAACAATGCCCTTTAGGTGTCCCATAAAATTTGTCCATCATGGACCAAAAGTTTCCAGATCTCTAGCGTGGAGCAAGGAGGCTGGAGGCAGGGAGCTGGATAAGACAGGGGGAAAAATCCCAACAACAGGAGCTGAACAAAAATATAAGGAGCACAAGCTGAGGTTTCTTGGGAACCTGGCACAACAAGGAGGCAAAGACACCCAGCTAACAGACAGGAAGCCATCACTGTCTTCTGTCACTGAGGAAAGTAACCAGAGAAGCCCCACTGGCCACAAGGCAATTTCCTGTAATGCCGGCCCTGGCAGTTCCCCCAGGAGTCTTCAATTACACTGGGCGGGGGGAGGGCAGGGATAAAAGGAGTGGCTTCCAGGGAACATGGCAAGACCAAGAACAGAGGAAGTCTCTGCCCTATCCTGGCTTGTCTGGGGACACGCCAACCGTTGCTAAACCAGGCCACATCACTGGTGTCATTCCCACCCTGGAATGCTTTCTCCCTTCCATGTATATGTATGCAGTGCATATCCAGTGGTTAGGACTCTGTGCTTCCACTGCAGGGGGCCTGGGTTCGATCTGGGGAACTAAGATCCCGCAAGCCCCATAGTGCGGCCAAAAAAAAAAGGCACTTATTATGCCATAATTGTATTGCAAAGAAAAAACAAAAGTCGTTCTAATGAAACAATATGTATTTTAATATGTAAATGCTCATACATGGCTCTATTAGAAGATGTAGGGACTTTGCTGGTGGCGCAGTGGTTAAGAATCCGCCTGCCAATGCAGGGGACACGGGTTGGAGCCCTGATCCGGGAAGATCCCATATGCCGCGGAGCAACTAAGCCCGTGTGCCACAACTACTGAGCCTGTGCTCTAGAGCCCGCGAGCCACAACTACTGAGCCCGCATGCCACAACTACTGAAGCCTGCGCACCTAGAGCCTGTGCTCCACAACAAGAGAAGCCACCGCAAAGAGAAGCCTGCCTACCACAAGGAAGAGTAGCCCCTGCTCACAACAACTAGAGAACGCCCGAGTGCAGCAACGAAGACCCAACACAGCCAAAAATAAATAAAATAAATAAGTTAATTAATTAAGAAAAAAAATGAAGATGTAATGAAGTCATCAGAGGCTAGCAGCTTGATGCAGAATCACCAGGAATGCTACAGTCTGCTGAAGCAGGATGATTCTGGAATGTGGTATTGCTGACTCAAGTACCACAGATGGAGTTGCTATTAGTGCAGTGATTCTCTGAAATGGTGAATAACTCATGGTAAAGCTCTGTTTTAACAGTGTCAGATTTCTTCAAATCACCTTTCACACCAAATCTCATTTGATTTTCTACCACAAATCTGACATAGGTGTTTTAGAGGTACAGGTATATGTAGCGACATACACACATACACAATATTACAATGCTTTCTTTATATCTTCACCTATCCCCCTAGACAGTAAGTTCCTCTGAGGTGATGTTGGTTTGTTTACTATAAAGCAAATCAGTTTAAACCCTCTAAGCCTCAATTTCCTCAACTATAAAATAGGGATAATAATACTTTAGTTCATTGGGTTTTGGGAGGTTAAAGATAATGCCCCTAGCAAAGTGCTTGGCACATATAGTATGCTCAATATATGTTAGCTGGTATTATTTATAACTATGGCATCTAGTACCGTGCCTACCTACTAAGTGATCACTGGATGACTGATTTGCATTTTAAAGATGAGGAAATGAAGCCTCAGCTGTTAGTGACTTCCTCACCATAGGAAGTTAAGTATCAGAGTTGGGATAAGAAACCAGCTATCCTCACTCTCTGCCTTGTTTTTTTTTCCCCACTGAACCCACTGCCACAAATTCCAGGAATCAGCTTGAAATTGGGAAGTCAGGAAAAGAAAGGTGAGTGTTGGGAGGTGACTTTTTTTTTTTTTTTTTTTAGAGACAAAGTAGCTTATTTTTTTTTATAAGCATATTAGTGGTTTTTTCTTTTTTTTAAATTATTTATTTGTTTATTTATTTATTTATGGCTGTGTTGGGTCTTCGTTTCTGTGCCAGGGCTTTCTCTAGCTGCGGCAAGTGGGGGCCACTCTTCATCGCGGTGCGCGGGCCTCTCACTATCGCGGCCTCTCTTGTTGCGGAGCACAGGCTCCAGACGCGCAGGCTCAGTAATTGTGGCTCACGGGCCTAGTTGCTCCGCGGCATGTGGGATCTTCCCAGACCAGGGCTCGAACCCGCGTCCCCTGCATTGGCAGGCAGACTCTCAACCACTGCGCCACCAGGGAAGCCCGGGAGGTGACTTTTTATTCTTTTGCCTTTTTTATCAAGATGGGTTTACTGACTTTACCATAACTTGCATTGTTTGTACACTTACCATAACTTGCATTGTTTGTACACTTTCTAAACAACCTTCCTATAGATATAATTCTCACAACTACTTTTGAAACAAGGAAAATTTATATATAAATTTTCCAGATTAAAAAAAAATTTAAACCTGAGTCTCAGAGTTGGTATTACTTGGCAGTTAAGTGACAAAGTGAAGACTCAAAGCCAGGGCCTTTCTTTTCAGTGCACAGGTAAACTTCTAAAAAGAAAAATAATACAAGACGCTGAGGTGCCCTTTTACAATCTCCATTCCCTGCTTGTTGCCTCAGGGTCCAAAAACCGAGAGAGGCCTCTTTGGCTGGATCAGAACTAGTCCTGGGGCCACATTCATAATAATGGGTACCGCTCATGGAGCATCTGCTATGTGCCTGGCTAAGTACTTCACTTTTGCTATATCACAGAACTGTCCCAACTGCACTGTGTGGTAGGCACTATTACCACCATCATTTCACAGATGAGAAAACTGAGGCTTGAAGGGGTTTACTAGTTTGCCTACTCAAGGTCATACAGCTAGGGAGTGGCACAAATTCAAACCCAAGTTTGACTCAAAATCTTAGTGCCCTTCCATTAAGCCTGGCCCCCTGTGGCATCATCCTAGGTTTCTGTACTTTGTGATAATAACACAGAGAGTCTGGCTTTACTTTGAGCAATTCCAAAACAAAACCTATTCATTGAAATTTAAACACACACACACACACACACACACACACACACACACACTAAACCGACCTTAGTCTTCTCCCATGTTTAATGTGCATTTGCCTTTTAAGAACAGTTCCCTATGAGTTTATGAATGAAAGGCTCTGGGAAGAGAAGAAATGGATCTGTAGGAGCTGGCCCCCTACCAGGTGAGACTTGTCACCCACACTTTATTTTAAGGATGAAGCTGACACCAGACATTGATGAGTAGTTCAGGAAGGCATTTCCCTCCATCTGTCCAACTGTGGTCACACACATACACAAACGCAACAGATGGGCTCAGGGGGTGGGGAGAGGAACAAGCATTTCGGACTTCACTTGGAAAACCCCTAGCCAGTCAGAATGAACCAGGGCCTGAGGGGGTGTACTGTCCAGCTAGACCTTAAAGTGAATTCACCAAGCAAATGTTTAAGACACACAAACAGAAAAACTAAATCTTGTCCATAATGTTCTTAGAACAGCATTTCTGAAGGATATATGAGAAAAATATGTGAGAAAGAGACGGGGAGAAAGTGAGGAATCTTTGAGCTTTAAAGCTGGAAGGGGCCTGAGGACCAGAGGTCACACAGTTCACATGTAGTTAGGGTAGCCAGTTTTAACAAATAAAAATCCAGGATGCTGAGTTAAATTTGAATTTCAGAAAAACAATAAGTATATCCCAATTAGCATATTTTCTTATAAGTATGTCCCAAATTAGCATAAATATGTTCCATGCAACATTTGGGACATACTTATACTAAAAATCTATTTGTTGTTTACCTGTAATTCAAATTTAACTGGGCCTCTTATATTTTATCTGGAAATCCTACAAGTAGCATCATGACACATTTGTGTGACAAGTTCAGATGTGAGGAGTGTCGAAAGTAATTGTTAGTAATAACATTTTAAAGTACAAACTCTGCAACTTACTTTTAAACATATTAAGAGGGTATTCACGTTTCTTTCTGTAATTGAGTCGCTCTTACTTATTTGCCTTCTAATATGGTTTCTAAAGCAGGAAGGAAAGGTACAGTTATCACTAACATTGGAAGGATTAGATTCACTCATTTACTCAACAAATGTGTATTGCGTGCCTGCTGTGTACGAGGCACTGTGCTAGGTGCTGGGGATAGGATGATAAAAAAAATTGAATATGACTTTTTCATGAAAGTTCATAGCAGTTTTATTCCTAATAATCCCAAAGTGAGAAGAGCCCAGACTTCCATCAATAGGTGAGTAGATAAACAAACTGTGGTATATTTGTACAATGGAATACTATTCATGAATAAAAAAAATGAACAAAGTATTGATACATGTAACTGCATGGATGAATCTCACAGGTACTATGTTAAGTGAAAGAAGCCAGGCAAGTGCATATTCAGTATGAATCCACTTATACGAAGCTCTAGAATAGGCAAAGTGAATATATGATGATAGAAATCAGTGGTTACCTCTGCAAGGTTGTGAGAGTGAGGTTGACTGGGGGCATGAGTACTTCCTGGGATAATGGATATGTTCTATATCTGTTTGGAGAGATGTTTATGAGTGTACACATTTGTCAAAACTCATGAAACTACACATTTATAATCAGCACATTTTATTGTCTGTAAAATATAATTTGATTAAAAAGTAAGCACAGGGGACTTCCCTCGTGGCTCAGTGGTTATGACTCCACGCTCCCAATGCAGGGGGCCCGGGTTTGATCCCTAGTCAGGGAACTAGATCCCACATGCATGCCGCAACTAAGGAGCTCACATGCTGCAACTAAGGAGCCCGCCTGCCACAACTAACACCCGGTGCAACCAAATAAATAAATAAATATTAAAAAAAATACTATTCTTAAAAAAAAAAGTAAGCATAGTACTTGCCATCATGGAGCTGATATTCTCATATGGGATACAGATAAATACTTACACAAATATTTGAAGAATAATCATTGTGCAAAGTGTGATGGAGAAAAACAGGATACTCTGAAAGTTTACAATGTTCAAGTCATTAAGATATAAGCACTACTTCTTCATTCAACAAAGATTTACTGAGTGCCTACTCTGTGCCAGGCACTGGATTATGCCCTGGGAGTATCCTGTTAGACAAAATAGACTTGCTCCTTTGCTCTATGTTCTTGTAGAGGAGACAGATGTTGGAAGAATAAATAATAATCTTTTAATTATAATTGTGCTATACGATACAAAGGAGACCAATGGAAGGATATGAGAACGTACAACAGGGACACTTGGCCTCCTTGATGGGATCAGAGAAAGTTTATTTAAGAAAGTGCAGTTAGGGGGACTTCCCTGGTGGTCCAGTGGTTAAGACTCCGTGCTTTCAATGCAGGGGGCACGGGTTCGATCCCTGGTCGGGGAACATTCTCCATGCTGAATGGCGTGGCCAAAAAACCCCAAAAAGTGCAGTTAAACTGACGTCTGAAGAATAGGAAGCATCAGCTAGGTCAAGGGATGGGAATGAGGCAGAGAATCTTCCAGACAGAGGGAAAAATCAGTGCACATGCCCTATGGTGAGAAAGAACGTGGCAGCTAGGAGAAGCTAAAGAAAGCCAGAGTGACTGAAACAGGAAAGTAAAGGGGAGAGTGACAGAAGATTTTGCTGTCTAGGCAGGCAAAGACTTGCTCATGCAGAGTCTTGTGGGCCATGTTAAGGAGGTTTGATTTAATTGTCAGAGCAACAGGAAGTCACTGAATAATTTTAAGCAGAGAGTAACATGGTCAGATTGATATTTTAGAAAAAATTTTCTAGTGGCAGTATCGCTAGTGGACAGGAGCGGGTAATAGTGAGGTGGGAGACCAATTAAGAGACTGTTGGAGAGGGATTTCCCTGGTGGCGCAGTGGTTGAGAATCCGCCTGCCAATGCAGGGGACACGGGTTCGAGCCCTGGTCTGGGAAGATCCCACATACCGTGGAGCAACTAAGTCCGTGCGCCACAACGACTGAGCCTGCGCTCTAGAGCCCGCGAGCCACAACTACTGAGCTCGTGTGCCACAACTACTGAAGCCCGTGTGCCTAGAGCCTGAGCTCTGCAACAAGAGAAGCCACTGCAATGAGAACCCCGTGCAATGCAACAAAGAGTAGCCCCTGCTCGCCACAACTAGAGAAAGCCCGCGTGCAGCAATGAAGACCCAAGAATGAAGACCCAAAGTAGCCAAAAATAAATAAATAAATAAGTAAATTTATATATATATATATAAAAAGAGAGACTATTGGAGAGAAGATGGTGGCCTGAACAAGGGTTATGGCGGTTGGATGGGGAGAAGTGAATGAACCTGAGACATATTTAAATAGAGGGGACACGACCAGAAAGGGACAAGACTAGAACAAGGCTTTCTCACACCAAGTCTACTTCACTGATTTGAGGACAACCTTCAATGCACACCTGCTATGTATTAAGTCACTGTGTTGGGCACAATGAAAGAAAGACAAATATTTAGGAAACTTTTATTACACTCAAGGAGCTTAAAGCCTAATGACAACTATGATCAAAAGAAGAAAGTGAGAAGTATTATTGGAAAAGGTAAAGAGATACTTTTCTAAAACTTAGATGTGATTATGTCCTGTCTTCTCTCAAAAACCTTTCATGACCCTCTCTTATCTGTAAACTTCTAAATCCAAGCATAACACTTAAGAGCCCCTTTAAATCAGGCTCAACCACCACTGCAGGCCAAACTATCACCTCCAATATTCTACTCATAGAGTTCTATTTATCAGCTATTCCATTTTCATGGAATGCTTTTCATATCCTATCCATTTCTCTGGAAATCCTAGTCACATCTTTTCTTTCTCTTTTTTGTAACAATTTTATTGAGATATAATTCATATACAATACATTCATTCACACATGCTTTCTTAAATTTTACCTTCCCTCTTTTCCAACAATAGCACTATTTATGTTTCATTATGGTATTCATTGCTCACTCTAACAGCTTCTCCTTTTGACTGCTTCAGAGAAATTGTGGTGACAGTTTCTAATAAAAATATACAAGATTATTTTGAGTGGCCAGGTGGATCCTCAGGTTCCTCAGCTGTGCAAAGCATGGTGGGGCTGCATGTCCTACTTTCTGTGAACCTATTCTTGCTACTAGACTTTAGGCATACAGTGTCATGGGCTTTAGTGGCCTGTCCCAGAGCCTTATGGCTTATTTATAATATGATGTCTTTAGGGAAATCATTCCAAGTTGAAAAAGAATCCCTTAGGGTTTCTAGTTGGTAGCCTAAGTTAGGATGGAAGAGTCAATAAGTTCTCTAAGAGTTGAACCTACAGGAATAGGAAGGACTGGGATTCCAGGACAGAGTATTCGACTTGCTGGAAATATCCTGACGGACTGTCTCATCTATTATTGAGTCCAAAGGATCAAAGACACTGCCATTTCTGTCTTTTGTACTTGGAAGAGAGAATTTAACCAATGCTCAGTTGAGACAGACAGTGAGTCCATGTGGAATTCACCAGCAGTAGCAACTATTAGAAGGATATAGAATGGGAAACAAATGCAGGTTGTTTCTATAATTTTTTAGCTAGATATTTAGCTCATGATATAGAGTCTCTAAGGCATACTGATATAGATGAGAGTATAGATGTTCTGCTTGCTCATAAATGAGGAAAGAGGACATGGGGAGGAGGATCTAAACCAGGGAAATAGAACGGTTCATAGCAAATCCATCCCTCATGACTAGAAGGAAAATGAGACGGAAACCCTCCCCAAATTACAAAACCCAGTAAATAGAAGACTAGGATCTCTGTCTTCATTTGCCAAGAACTGCATGTTACTTTTACCTAATTTTATGGCTGTAATTTTAAGCTGTAAATCCTTTCAGAAGTTGTTTTTAATTTTGCGTGCAGGGTGAGCAAGACAAACCAACTTGTCACATATGCCTGCATTTCTAAAATTAGGAGAAACAGCCCTAATCCCTTCTCATATGCAGAAAATAGAAACTAGTCGAGTAGTCTACTTGGTTGGTGGGAACAGACTTTAAAAAAGAAACATGCCAAAAAAAAAAAAAAAAGAAACATGCCAAAAAAAAATAAAATAAAAGCATGATATGTCGTAAGCAAAGTTAAACTCCAATTCAAACTTTTTGGCCTTAGCCAAAGCCCACGAGCAAAGGAGTGGGCCAGTATTTCTGTCTCTGATTCTGTTTCATGGCTTTGAAACTCATCTACTTTTTGTTTCCAGGCAAAGTGACATGCAAAACTTATTTCAGAAAGCCCATCTATAGCAAGGCCTCAGCTACACCTTTGGTAAGTCTTTTGCAATATACAACCTACCAAAGCTCACTGAGAAGAAATAGATAATCTGAATAGTCCTATATTGATGTTAAAAACTGAATTTGTAGTTAAACTCTCCCCACAAAGAAAATTCCTAGGCCAGGTAGCCTCCCTGGTGATTTCTACCAAACCTTTAAGGAATAAATAATACCATTCCTACGCAAACTCTGCCAGAAAATTGAAGATGAGGGACTACCTCTTAACTCATCCTATGAGTCAAGTATTACCATTACAGACTAATATCTTTTGGGAATAGAGACACAAAAATTCTTAACAAAAATTTAGGAAATTGAATCCAACAGTATATAAAAATAATGGTACATTATGACTAAGTACAGTTTATCCTAGGAATGGTAGGTTGGTTTAACATTCAAAAGTCAATCAATATAATTCATCATATTAGTAGACCAAAAGGGAAAAATATGATTATCTCAATAGATGCAGAAATATAATTTGACAAAACTCAACATCTATTCCTGATAAAAACCCAAAGCAAACTAGAAATGGAAGGGAATTTCTTCAATCTGCTAAAGAGCATCTACGAACAAGCCTATAGGTAACATTATACCTAATGGTGAAAGTCTGAATGCTTTCTACACTAAGATTGGGAGCAATGCAAATATGTCCACATTTACACTTCTGTTCAATATTGTGCTGGAGGTTCTAGCCAGTGTGATAAAGGCATCCAGATGTGAAAGGAAGAAGTAAAACTGTCTTTATTCACAGATGACAATGTAAAAAATACTATGACATCTACGCAAGAAGCAACTAGAACTAAGTGAGTTTAGTAATGTTTAATGACACAAGTTCAATATACAAAAATCAATTGTATCTCTATATGTTAACAGCAAGCAACTGAAAATTGAAATTAAAATATGACTATAATAGCATCTAATATATGAGACATTTAGGAATAAACCGACAAAATATTGGCTAAACCTGTACACTGAAAACTTAATTGCAGAGAAAATTAAAGAAGACCTAAGTAAATGGAAAGCCATTGTTAAGAAATTGATTTCTACCCAATTGATCATCATAAATCCAATGCCATTTTAAAATGCATACAGAAATACAGAGGACCTAGCATATCCAAAACAAGTTTGAAACAGAAAAACAAAACTTTAAGACTTCCAGGACTTGACTTTTGAAAGTATTATTATGAAGCTATAGCAATCAATACAGTGTATTATTGGGACCAATGAAACAAAATAGAGAGTCCAGCAATAGACCCACACATATATGGCCAATTAATTTTCAACAAAATGGCAAAGGCAATTCAGTAAATAAAGGATAGACTTTAACAAATGGTACTGCAACAATTGGATATCCTATGCAAAAGAAAAGAAAGAAAGGAAGAAAGAAAGAAAGAAAGAAAAAGAAAGAAAGGAAGAAAGAAAGAAAGAAAGAAAAAGAAAGAAAGAAAGGAAGAAAGAAAGAAAGAAGAAAGGAAAGGACCTTGATCCATACCTCACACCATATACAAACATTAACTTAAAATGGATTGCAGATCTAAATTTAAGCCCAAACTTTAAAATTTTCAGTAGAAACATAGGAGAAAATCTTTATGACAAAGATTTTAGGTTAGGCAAAGTTTTCTTAGATACAACACCAAAAGCCTGACGTAAAGAAGAAAAAATTGAGAAATTGGACTTCATCCAAATTAAAAACTTCTACTTTTTGAAAGATATTCTTAAGAGAATGTAAAGACAAGCTCCAGACTGAGAGGAAATATTTGCAAATCACGTATCTCCTAAGGGACTATAATAGGGTCAATACCATAAATGAATATAAAAATAAATATGCTAAGTAAAAGAAGCCAGTAAGAAAGCATTTACATTCTTTATTTCCATTTACATAGAATTCTGGAAAATGAAAATTAATTTATAGTGACAGAAAGCAGATTTGTTATTGTCCAGGGACAGGGGGTGATGCAAAAGTGTGAGGGGAGGGATTACAAAGGGACATGAGGAAACGCTTGGGGACGATGAATGTGTTCATTATCTTGATTGTGGGGTATGTTTTTATGGTTGTATACATATGTCTAAACTTAAAATGTACACTTTAAATATATGCAGTTTACTGTATGTCAATTATACTTCAGTAAAGCTGTTAAAAATACTATTAGGGTACTCAAAAGGACTCAAGAGCCAATCTGAATACACTTCCACTGGCCAAGTAAGTGATGATTTGTATATCAATAATGATAACTGCAATGAATGAAATGCTTAAAATATTTAAAACTCCATGAGTTCATAATGGTACTCTCCTCCAGACCCCCAAACAAAAACCCATCACTAGTCACCTTTGGAGGATGCTAGACAATTAAGTATTTTTTAAATTGGTAGGAGAAAAATGGGGGGGAGTGGTGGTGGAACCAAGCATTTATCCTGCCTTTACTAAATGAACTATAGCTCAGGGTAACCGTAAAAATCAGTGAAGGAGTGTTTCCCCTAAAATAAAAGATGGAATTACAGAATCAACATTTGCAAGCCCCTATGAGGTAAAGGATTGAGGCAATGCATATCAACAACTGCTGACATCACAGAGAAACAAGCAGATATTGCAGACATTTTACAGCTCCTGATGGGAAGGATAAAATACAACCTGATGAAATATGATGAAACAGTCTTGGAGAGAGAGGAAGGGAGGGGGAGAAAGAGACAGAAAGGGAAGACAGAGATAGAGATAGAGGTAGAGATGAGAGAGAGGGAGGGAGAGAGAGAAAGAATCTGATCAAGTGTCTAGATCTAACTACCAATGCTTTACAATAATGCAAGAGCAAATGCAGGAAACAGCAACCAACAAATCAAAACCGTGGGCAACTGTTACAGGAAAAAGTGACTTAAGAGACTTACTACCTAATCATAATGTAGGGGCTTTATTTGGATACTCAAATGTAAGGAAGCAAAACAATGAGAAAATATGAACACTGACTGGCCATTTGATTATATTATGGAATTATTGTTCATTTTGTTTTTGGTGTGATAATGGGATTTTGGATGATTTCATGACTTATTTTTAAGAGATACATAATGAAATTCAGATGAAATGAAATGATCTCCGGAATTTGTTTCAATATAATTGAGAGTGAGGAGAAGTGGGGATAGATGAAACAAGATTGTCTGAATTGGTCAATTTGAAGCTGAGCACTTGGTACATGGGAGGAGTTTCACTGTACTATTCTATTTTGTATATGTTTGAAGTTTTTGATAAAAAAGAATTTTAGGAAAGGAATTTAGGTTTCTGAACTGGTGAATGGATGGATGAAGGTGAATGACTAGATGTGGGAGATGAAGGAGAAAGAGGAGTCAAAGGTGACTCCTTCCGCTTGAGCAACAGGGAGGATGGTGGTGCTATTTGCTGAGATGGGGAAGCATGGAATAGGACCAATATGTGTGTGTGTGTAGAGAATGAGTTCTGTTTTGGACACACTGAATTTAAAGTAACTGTGAAAGCCAGGGAGACATATCTAAGTAGTCAGATATATATGTTCTTAGAGCTTTGAAAGATTTGGGCTGAAAGATATAATTGTGCAGGAATGACATTGTGCGTGGAGAGAAGAGGTCCTTGGGAAAAGGCCTGAGGAACACCCACATTAAAGATCTGAGCAGAGAAAGTCGGGTCTAAAATTGTATGGATACAAAGCGGAATGGGACAAAGACTGCCTTTGGGGAGCTCACGCTTTAGCCAGTGAGACACATTCACTTAAGTTCTATAAGCCTGGTACTGGCTCAGATACTGGGGAGAAGACAAACTTTTGAAAATATTCACATGCTACCTTGCATGGTTCTCCAAGTATTTTATGGACATTAATTAGTCTTCTCTCCCCCAAGGCTGTAAATGACTCCAGTGCAGGGAATAAGAGAAGAGCTTGCGTTTTGGGGAATAAGTGGAATTCAGCACATTTTAAGGACATAGGTCTTCCCTAAAATACCAGGCCAGCCTTTCTGATGGGTGCTACATGTAAGTTAGGCACTGATAGAGCCTGAAAACTGAAGAGGCAGTCCTGAAAACCAGGAGGTGGGAGCCGGGGGACAGCTTACTGTCCCAGCCCATAGATGCACTGTCTAATTTGGCTCAAATCAAGTTGCCAGAGAGACAAATGCCCTGACCAGGAGCGTCCATGTGCCTGCTTTTCACTGCACAGTGACATCAAGCAACTTCTCCATCCCTAACCTGGGCTCCAGAGATTAGGACAAGATTAGGGAAAAGCTCTGGCAACACTGAGGCTTCTTAGATCATCACCACTTTGTCATTATACACCATGTAGAAAGCCAAGATTCAATACATGTTTATTGAATTAATAAATTCAATCAATAGATTTAAACAATAGCCTAAAGAGAGAAGCAGAATCTACTTTTGCCTAGTGGCAAGACTTCTCCTTCAGAATTAAGTATATTGTCCATTTACAGATGAAGTCTGAGTGCCATGAGCATTATTAGCAGGTGTAAAGGGCAGCAGGAAATACACCTGTGTACTCTTCTTGTGGCTTTATTTTCCTACCTTGTCCTACCTTTGTCAAGGTGCTTTGTCATATTTTGCCACGTTGTACAAATCTCTTTGTACAGAGATCTCTTCTCTATATTCCCAGAGCCTAGTACTGGGCCTGGTATTTTAGTAGGTGGCTGTATTAGTTAAGGTTCTCCAGAGAAACAGAACTATGAGGATATGTGTGTGTGTTGACTGTATGTATGCATTCATGTATGTACGTCTGTACATATGTCTGTTCCTATTTAAAGGAACTGGCTCATACAATGGGGACTGGCAAGTCTGAAATACGCAGGGCAGGCTGTCAGGGTGAAGACTCAGGGAAGAGTTGATGTTACAGTCTCAAGTCCAAAGGCAGTCTGGAGGCAGAATTTCTTCTTCCTTAGGAGATCTCAGTCTTTTCCTCTTAAGCCCTTCAACTGATTGGATGAGGCCCACCCACATTATGGAGGGTAGTATGCTTTATTCAAAGTTTATTGATTTGAATGTAATCATGTCTAAAAAATACCTTCATAGCAATATCTAGACTGGTGTTTGAGCAAACATCTGGGCACCATAGCCTAGCCAAGTTGACACATAAAATTAACCACCACAGAGGTTAATACATGTTTATAAAATAGAACTGAAATCAGTGGACTGCCCACATTTGCATATCTACTTTTGAATATCAAGTAGCAAATGCAGTGGGCACACAGGCATCAGGGAACACAGGTCACTGGTTTATTTCTAACTGGACAAAACAGTTTTTCAATAAAGCCTGTGAAACATGAAATGGAAGTAATTAAGGTACAGATGAAACTTATTTTCAGATTCCCTCCAATCTTTTAATCATTTTTAAACTGATCAGCCACTATATTATTCATTCATTTAGAGTCAAAAAAGTAACATGAGCTGGCATTCTTGGAACTGGTTTCTAGTCCCTTCTTTACCATTAACTGGCTTAAGTGAATTTGGGTAACTCACTTTACCTCTCTTGGTTTCTGCTTCACCAACAGCAAAACAAGATCTCAGACATTCTTTAAAGCAAGTGTGGTATAGTAAATTGAAGCCTTCAGAGAGATCTGGGTTCAAATCTTGGTTTATAACACTTACTAGTTCTGGGCAAGTTGCTTCTGAGCTCGTTTCCGCAGCTGCAACGTGGGAATATGGATACTTACCTCGCAACAGTGTTGTTATACAGATCAAATAAGACAAACTGAGTGCACAGTGTACAATGGATGTTAATTACTTTCACCGCCCCTTCCCCTTTCAGCACAAATACTATATGATTCTGTTTTGTGTAGGTGGAACGTTAATCCCTCTTAGAAAAATACAGCTTCCAACCAAGAGACTAATCATAAGCAGGAAACTCAAAAGATACATTTGAGATTATAGAGTCTTGAGCTGCTTTTGTTATGGTGTAATTTCATTTCATTTGGAAAGAATCTTTATGATCATTTGATATTCTTTTGAATCTGGCTAAAGTCCCTTGACTCTTTAACTCCCATGGGCCACATCGATGGCTTGGAGGGTGTGGGAAAGCAGGGAAGGGCAAAGTCATGGGTATTTCTGCAGCAACAGACAGAGGGTTGAGAACTTGCTGTGTGGCAAGCGCTATGCTTGCATGATCTCATTTAACATTCATAGCAAACCAACAAATGTAGGTACTATTAATATCCCCATATTTACAGATGAGGAAGCTGAGGCTCAGAGGGGTGAGGTAACTTGCCCAAGATTGCACAGCTAGGAAACACGGAATTGGAATTTATTCCCACATCTGTTTGATTCAGAACACATGCTCTTAACTAGTACACTGGCTCTTCTTGGAAAGTGTCTGTTATATAAAAAACACACAGGCTTTTGACATTTTAAAGAAACTTTTTGAGTAGAAAAATTAATGTGTATATGTAAGTGTGTATGTATGTATGTGTGTGTGCATATCTGTACATGTGTACACACAATTTAAATAGTTGAAAATTGAGGTGTTAAGAAACCAGCATACCTCATTTCTCTGGAGATTAAGATCACTTCCAGAGTTCTACAAGGGGGTGCGGGGGTAAGTGGCAAAGTCAAGAAAAGGGCTGTGCCTCTACTTATCTGTGGTATTGACTATACATCACATTTAGCATGAGACTTATATAGGGTATTCCTAGTAGCTGCCATGTATTTAGTGCTTACTATGTGCCAGGCACTGTGCTAAGTGCTTTGTATGTATAATGCCATGTAATCCCCCAAGCAACCATATTCAGTAGATGAGAAGACTGAGGCTCAGAGGTTATACCACTTGCTCAAGACCATATAACTAGTAAATAGCACAGCTAGGATTCAACTCAAACTTCAAAACCTTTGTTTTAAACCACTATGCTAGATTTCCATGAAAAGCATGCCATTTCCTCAATAAATTAAACATAGGTTTATCATACGACCCAGCAATTCCACTATTTGTTATATACACAAAAGAATTGAAAACCAGTGCTCAAACAAAAATTTATATACCAGCCTTCATGAAAGCTATATTCATAATAGCCAAAAGGTGTAAACAATCCGAATGTCTATCTACAGATGAATGAATAAACAAAATGTGGTATACACACACACACACATATATACACAATGGAATATTATGCAGGCATAAAAAGGAGAAAAATTCTGATACATACTATAACATGGATGAACCTTAAAAATATGCTAAGTGAAAGAAGCCAGACACAAAAGGCCACATATTGTGTGATTCCCTTTATATGAAATATTCAGAATAGGCCAATCCATAGATACAAAAGGAGATTAGTCATTGCCAGGGGCTGAGGAGAGGGGGGAATGAGGAGGGACTGCTTAATGGGTATGGGGTTCCCACTTGGAATGGTGAAAAAATTCTGGAATAAGATAGTAGTGATGGTTGCACAACATTGTGAATGTACTCATGTCACTGACTTGTAGACTTTAAAATGGTTAAAAATGGTTAAAATGGTAAATTTTATGTGATGTGTATTTTACCACAATAAAAATCAATCAATTAATCAGTCCATTGGTCCCTGATTTTCCCTGTGTCTAATTGTGGGTTGTGCCCCGTAAAGCATTTAAGTGTCTCTTCTCTGCTGGCCCATCAACACTCCGGGCTCATTTTCCTCTTTGCCATAACTCTTTCAGTCCCTTCCTGATTCTTCCTGGGACCTGGAGTCTCCTCCCTCCTCCCTACCAATTCGAATGTGACCCGCCCTTCCATGAAGACTTCCTGATTATTTCTTGTCTTCTGCTTCTAATCAAGAAACGCAGAACGACCCAGGTAAGCCCACTTTATTTTAAAATTAATATGAAAAGTTAACGTTACATGACTGTTTCTAAAACAACACCTTTTGGCTCTTAGGCCTGTGTCCTTTCTATTAACACCTCACTGTCTCCCACAGCACTTAGAGATGTCACCTGAACTGGCGTATTATTATTTTTTAAATTAATTAATTAATTATTTTATTTTAGGCTGCATTGGGTCTTCGCTGCTGTGCGCGGGCTTTCTCTACTTGCGGTGAGCGGGGGCTACTCTTCACCGCGGTGCGCAGGCTTCTCATTGTGGTGGCTTCTCTTGTTGCGGAGCACGGGCTCTAGGCGCATGGGCTTCAGTAGTTGCAGCATGTAGGCTCAGTAGTTGTGGCTTGTGGGCTCTAGAGCACAGGCTCAGTAGTTGTGGCGCATGGGCTTAGTTGCTCCGTGGCATGTGGGATCTTCCCGGATCAGGGCTTGAACCCGTGTCCCCTGCACTGGCAGGCAGATTCTTAACCACTGCACCACCAGGGAAGTCCTGGCGTATTATTTTTTATACATACATATGTATATGTTCTTGGAGGGGTTCCTGTGGGTTAGCCTTATTTCTCTGGTAAGACACTTCTTGATGGTAATGCCTGTTTCTTACATGTCTTTGAAGCACCCAACATGTGCTGGCACATGATAGATGCCCAATAAATACTTTTGATGCGTGACCTACAAATTTCCACACTCTGCCTCAAACCCATTAGTGACATGTCAAATAGGACAATAAAATCCATCACTTCATCAGAAAGGAAACATCTGTTTATTCTACTGCATTTTAGTTTCTAACAAATTAAAATCAGATGAGCTCTTGCTAGCGAAGCAAGGAGCAGACAGATGCTTTTCAAGAAGAGACAATGTAGTGTACTAGTTAAGAGCATATGTTCTGAATCAAAACAGACATGGGAGTAAATTCCAATTCTGTGTTTACTAGCTGTGTAATCTTGGGTAAGTTACCTTACCCACCCTGAGCCTCAGTTTGCTCATCTGTAAATGGGGGATATTAATAATAGTACCTCCGTTTGTTGTGTGTTGTGAATATATCACTTATATGTGAAATTTAAAAATATGATAGAAATGAAGTTATTAGCAAACAGAAATAGACTCACAGACAAAGAAAACACACTTACGGTTACCAAAGGGGAAAGGGGAGGAGGAAGGATAAATTAGGAGTTTGGGATTAAAATATACACACTACTGTAGATAACAATGAACAAGGACCTACTGTATAGCACAGGGAACTTTACTCAATATTCTGTAATAACCTATAATGGAAGAGAATGTAAAAAAAAGAATATATATATATGTATATCAATCACTTTGCTATATACCTGAAACTAACACAGCATTTTAAATAAACTATATTTCAATAAATTTTTTTAGAAAACAAAGTAAAAAAAAATAAATGAGATAATGCAAGCATGGGGCCAGGCACATAGCAAGTACTCAACATACATTAGTATTTATGATTATCAATTGCTTTCCCAAAACTCCTTCCTAAGGACACAGTTTATTCATAGACTTAGGGCTCAGGGAAGCATTCAGCCTAGTTGTCTATATGCTAGTTGTCTATCAGTTCAACCATTGGATCCTAAATGGTGGCATCAGGACCCAAAGATATACATTAGGAAGGCTCAATAATCACATCCAGAAAAATGCAGGCTGATGCTCTGATACTGTAATTATGACCTAATAAGTCCAATTAACTGTGCCAGCCAGATTCCTTTTGGAATAACTGCAGCATTCCTAAGCCTGAGAACAAAAGTGGGACTTGAAAGAAGGGCTAGTTTGCATCCTGGCAGATGAACAAGGGATCTGCTTGTGGCTTACCAGCTGATAATAGAGAAATCAGTGCACGGGAATGAGATGGCATTCCCAGTGTTTAACCACAAGAATAAGCCTTTTAATTCCCTAAGCCCCATGGATCTCTTGGACACATGGTTATTCATCAATTTTCTTCAAACATCTGATTGCCCATGCATGCCAAGACAGTTGCCCATGTTTCAGTAGACTGGCTCATGCCTGGGCACAGGGATTTGAGGCTGAAGAGTGAAGTTACATGAGGTGGAAAGAAATAGGGGAGTCAGAACAAGAAATAGCCTTGGGAATCAAAGAGCTGTAATCTTTGTAAAGAATTAGCAATGCACACACACAGCTCTTTCAGACTGGTCTTGTTCAGGAATCCAAACCTCTGACAATATTGCTAGAGGGTATAGAAAGCCATTGAGAAAGATTTCTGTGATTGCAAACCCACTGTTGGTAGACAGTTGGCTGCTCTCGTAATGCATAATCTCCACTTGAATGATTACTTTCCTGAGGTCAGATAGGTTTGTTTCCCCTTTGGGTGCACTGTGTCTAGCTCCTCTGCCATTGGCTTTGGTCTCAAAAGCCATGGTTAGAAATGAGTTTGCAATATTGTAAGCAAGCAAATAAACAGAGCTTTGTTTCCTCTGGTCTTAGAATTGATTATATCTTTATTTGCCTTGAAGGTAGGTACTACTCTGATTGAGTTTTGATAATAACAACAGAAATCTGAACTGAGTTTGGACTATCTATAGCATGTGAAAGGATGAGGGGTGGGCAGGAGAGATAGGATTTTTATTGTCAAGCTAAGCTTCACAAGATTTCAGACAGCGATATGGGATACCCTGCTTGACTCATGCACTTTCAAATGGCTGTCTCTGATTTTCCACTCAGAGCCAACTTCCCCTTTGGCCACACACCTGTCGCCTCCATGCCGAAAATGTTGGGGACCAGAATTTTTTCATCACTACCTCTGACTTGGGGAAGTTAGTGGATTCCGGGGAGAAGCTTTCTGGAAAACTAGGAGTGGACTGCAGAGCAACTCAGAGAGCCTGGGGCTAGAACTGTACTTTCTAACTGAATCAGACCCATGGCTTCTGAATCTCACACAGCATTCCTGTGTTTTGTTTTGTTTTGTTTTTTTAAATTTCTAGAAAGAACCCTACAATTAATTGGAAATCAATATTAAGACATGTAAAATGCCCCCACTCGTATTCTGCTTCATCTGGCCCTTGCCCTTTTCATCCCCCTTTCCTTTTCGATCTGCTCTTCTTTTACCACACCTGCTCCCTCCCTGTCTCTTACTCTTTCCAGAGTAATTACTCTCTCAGAATGCAGTTCTCAGCCGCCTAGTCCAGGCCCCATCCTCCAACCTCCAAATGTTCACAGCTACTTGTAATGGGACCCCAATCCTAATCTTCTTCCACATTCTTCCAGATAACCCTCTCCTAACCATAGCTTCCACTAAAAGTGGACAGGCCTCCCTTCTTGTGGGTGATGGCAATCTGCTCAGGAAATAACAAGATTTTCATCTCAAAGCCAGGAGTACACAGGCTTCAGAGATCTTCACATTTTTTCACAGCCTCTGTCCTGAACTGCTCTCTCTGACCTGCCTTGCACTCTACCTCTTGGCCTCCTTTTAATCTTTTTGGCTTCTGACCTCATGACTCATTTTCCCCACTCACAGTCTTGCCTTGGATCTTATTCTTGCTATAGCTTCTCTGTTTCTGAGCTATCTGATTTCCTCCACAATAATGATTCCAACTCCTTTTTTTGCTATGTTGCACTTGACTGCCTTGGATAAACACCTTGCTCAATTCTCCTCCAAACTCATGCACAGGACCCTGAAACTCTGCTCAAATCCCACCCCTTCTAAACTTGCTTAGCTATTATTCCTGGAACTCATTTAACACTTACCATATACAGCCTCATAATGCAATATTTTCACATTCATTCATTCTGTAGATATCAAATGCTTTTTACGTTCATGGTATACTGGGCATATGCAAATAAAGTCATTCTTCAAGGCAACACTGGGGAATTCAACAGAACTTTCTGCAATGATGGAAATGCTCTATATCTGCACTGTTAAATTTAGTAGCCACTAGCCACATGTGGCTATTAAGCACCTGAAAGGTGGCTAGTTCAACTGAAGAACTGATACTTAAATTAATTAAAATTTAAATAGCCACATATGGTTTATGGCTACCATATTGGATAGTGTAGATGTAGTGTATATATCTAGGGATGGACTTGCTTGTGTTGAAGAGCATGTGCATTTTTTTTGTTTGTTTTCTTTTTCATTTCTTGAGAGTCAATATATGGGATGATTTGGAAAAGTATACAAATTTTTTTAACTTTTTATTTTATATTGGAGTATAGCTGATTAACAATGTTGTGCTAGTTTCAGTGTACAGCAAAGTGATTCAATTATACATATACATGTATCTATTCTTTTTCAAATTCTTTTCCCATTTAGATTGTTACATAATATTGATCAGAGTTCCCTGTGCTATACAGTGGGTGCTTGTTGGTTATACATTTTAAATATAGCAGTGTGTACACATCAATCCCAAACTCCCAATCTATCCCTCCCCCCCACGCTTCCCCCCCGTAATCATATATTCATTCTCTAAGTCTGTGAGTCTGTTTTGTAAATAAGTTCATTTGTATCATTTTTCTTTAGATTCCGCACATAAGCGATATCATACGATATTTGTCTTTCTCTGTCTGATTTATTTCACTCAGTATGACAATCTCTAGCTCCATCCATTTTAATTTTACTAAATATCACCAAATTTTCCTAAAATGGTTGTCTGTGTTACCCCAAAATGGAAAAATAACTTAAATATCCAACAAGAGGGAATTCCCTGGTGGTCCAGTGGTTAGGACTCCATGCTTCCATTGCAGGGGGCACGGGTCCGATCCCTGGTCAGGGAACTAAGATCCTGCATACCACACAGCATGGCCAAAAAAAAAAAATATCCAACAAGAGACAAAAAGATACACAAATTATGATTATATGCATACAACGGAATACTAGATAATAGTTAAAATGAAAGAAATGGAATTATAACATATTTGAATCTTAAGACATAATGTTGGATGAAAACAGCTGTAAAATTATGTATCATTTACATAAAGTTTATAAACATGTAAAACAATATTCTGTGTTTTTGAGGAATGTAGTAAAAGTATAAAGACAAGTATAGCGGACTTCCCTGGTGGTCCAGTGGTAAAGAATCCATCCTGCAATGCAGGGGACGCAGGTTTGATCCCTGGTTGGGGAACTAAGATCCCACATGCCGCGGGGCAACTAAGCCCACATACACCACAACTAGTGAGCCTGCATGCCTCAACTAGAGAGCCTGTGTGCCACAACTACAGAGCCCACACACCCTGAGCCCAAGCACCACAACTAGAGAAAGAGAGAACCCGCACGCCACAACTAGAGAAGAGAAAACCCACACACCACAACTAGAGAGAAGCCCGTGCACCACAATGAAGAGTCCGTGCGCCACAACGAAAGATCCTGCATGCTGCAACGAAGATCCTGCGTGCCGCAACTAAGACCGGACACAGCCAAAAAAATAAAATAAAAAGACATGCATAGGAATGATCGATAAATATCTGAAATAGTTCACTAAAAAATAAAGTCCTTTCTTTTCCAGTAACTTAAAATCTATTAATAGAGGGGAGTAGACAGGAGGGCAGATCAAACTTGTATATTTACACAAATAGCTATGCTTTATGAACGCCATGAGAGGAGAAAAATGGCCAGAAGCTTACAGGGGAACGATTCTCGTATTTAGCTTTGTATAGTTAAACAATTTTTTTTTCTATTTTTTTGGCCGCACTGCACAGCATGTGGGATTTTAGTTCCCCGACCAGGGATCAAACCCGCGCCCCGTGCAGTGGAAGTCTTAACCACTGGACTCCAGGGAAGTCCCTAGAACAGGTTTTGTTTTTATTGAAGTATAGTTGATTTACAATGTTAGTTTCTGGCATACAGCAAAGTGATTCATATGTATATATATGAACACACACACACACAAGGAATCAAGGATGGTATGCAGGTTTCTCCTCTAGCAACTAGGTGGATGGTAGGACCATTCACTAACATAAAGAACAATGGAGCAGGACCGGGTTGGGGTTTTGTGGGGAGGGTAGAGGGGGATGTTTTTTGTTGAGTTTGAGACATCCCAGAAGAGCTATCAAGTAGCCAATTCAATTGCAATAATCTCCTAACTGGTCTTCCTCCATCTGTTCTTGCCTTCCTACAATAGCCAGTCATCCTTTGAAAACATAAGTCTATAATGTCTGTCCTCTGCCCCAAATTCTCCAAAGGCTCCCCATTTTACCCAGAATAAAAGCTAAAATCCTTACAATGGCTTACAAGACTCTATATGACCTACCTCCTCCCTTTTTAAACTCCCTAAGCTGACCTAAAACTCTACCTTCCATTTATTTCATTCTAGCCACACTGGCCTCCTTGCCACACTCCTACTGCAGGGCCTTTGCACTGGCTGTTCCTTCTGCTTGGAACACTTTTCCTCCAGATATCCACAAGGCTAATTTTCTCATTTTTTCAAGTGTTGGCTCAAATCTCACCTTTTCAGTGAAGCCTCTCCTGTCCACCCTATTTAAATACTGCTACTTCATTCCCAGAGCTTTCAATCCTCCTTACCCTGCTCTACCTTTCCTTTTTACCGTAGCACCTCTGACCTTCTGGCATACTATATAACTTAATTATTATATGAATTGTCTGTTTCCTCCCCTAATGTAAGTGAAGTAAAAGCTGTTGTCTGTTTTGTTTCATGGTGAAACCAAAGTGGCTAGAAGAGTGCCTGGCACATAGCAAGCACTTGATTAATACTTGTTGAATTAATGAATGCCAAAGTGGGTCCGGAACTCAGAGCTAAGGTCTGGACTAGAGCTATCACTTTGGAAATCAACAGCATATATGAGATCACTAAAGCCATGAAAATGCTTAAGATTGATTAGGATACAAAGAAATGGAAAGAGGGCCTAGGGCCAAGCCCTAGAGGACTACATAATTTAGAGGTCAGAGGAAGCTGAGCCACTGGAATAGGAAAGCACTTCCACACAGGAAGGAAGAGAATACACAACTCTGTTGAGAGCTGATGAGAGGTTCAATAATAAGAGGGCTAGAAGTTACCATTGGACTTGGGAACAATTTATTCAGTGATAGCGCAGGCTTCTTATCTCTTGCCTAGATATGTGCAGCGGTTTTGCAATATCACCTTGCCCTCTGCCTCTCCCTTTTCTTTTATATCCAATATACCAAAACCAGATTAATATTCCTACAAACAGATCATTCAGTATTTACTGGGCAAGTATGTCCCTGGGCAAGCCAATGAACCCCATTGTTATCCATCTAGAAAATGGGGATCAGAATGACTGCTCTGCTTCACAGGATTAGCAGGAAGAATAAATGAAATGATGAATGTGTAACGTCTGAGTCTTGCATCCGTGCAATTTGACGTTACTTATGTGGAATACAGTCAGATTGGTCTAGGCCTGCCTTCCTTTCCTGGTATTCCTGGGGATGTCTGAAATACAAACAGTTGTTTATTCCACAAGGTTGCATTAAGAGGCATAAGTAACAAGATTACACAGTGCACACAAATGTTAGGTGAATCTGTGTCAGGGCCATGAGAATCTCCATGCCATATTATCCTTTCTATCACCCCCCTCCCACCATTCCCTTACCATCTACCAGCTTCCATGTTCCTCCCCTGTGCTGGAGGTGGTAACTTCTCTGCTCCCAGCTTCTGAGCTTACTGAGTTGGAACTGACCTGAAGGAACTGACTTTGCCTCCCCTAAGGCCCCCAAATGGGGTTGAAGTTTGTTTCTTCCCCGGCTCCCCCTGAAGTACCCACCAAATCTTGGAAGCAGGCAGGAAATGTTGATCTCCTTTTACAGCCACAGGCCAAGTTGCCGGGGGATGAGAGTGAGGGTCTGGATGGGTGAGGTTATGGGAACTCAGGCTGAGATGAGACCCACTCTGCTTCCAGAGACCACACAGTGATTTGCAGCGACCCCCTAGCCTCCTAAGCAGGCCTTCTAGCTTGTTCTCAAGCAAAGACTTACAGGTTGCTAACCCTCACTGGTTTCTCCAGAGGGAGGGAAGCTCATTGTCTTTCCCTGGCAGTTTTCCCTTTTTTTCTTTCCCTCATTCAAAGTGTCACAGCCTCTTCTGGAGACCACCTCTCTCCACCCCCTGACACCTCCTATAAATCTTGGCCTTGGTTTTTCAATTTATATTAACACTAGAGTTAGCATACATGATAATAATTTGGTAAGATTCACTTACCCTCAAGAAGTGTATATCTCAAGGGAGCAAAATCATACATAGCCACTCAACAATTATTTATTTAATACCAACTGTGTATCAGGCATTGTTCTGTTGGGTTGGCCAAAGAGTTCTTTTGGAAAAACCCAAAAGAACTTTTTGGCCAACCCAATAGGTCTCGGTGATAGATCAGTGAACCAAAAAGACAGATCCCTGCCGCGCTTCCACTGCAGGGGCCGCGGGTTCCATCCTGGTTGGGGAACTAAGATCCCGCATGCTGCGCGGCGTGGCCAAAAAATAAAAACAAAACAAAAAGACAGATCCCTGGCCTCACGGAGTTTACATTCAGTTGAAAATACAATGGACTATGAAACATATATCAGAATACAGAGTAACACACGTTAATTGCCATAAGTAAGGTGCAAAGACAACTCTGTGGGTTCAGATTTAGCAGTAACCAGGGAAACAGCAGCACAGGGCAAGGGGACAAGCACAAGTTTCAGGGTTGACCTGGATCCAAGTTCCCTTTATGCTGCTTGATTACCTGTGTGCCTTGGGTAGGTAACTTAACTTTGCTGAACCTAATCTTTAAATTGAGGATGAATGCTACATATCTTATAGGGTTTTGGGGCAATGTTTTAAATCATGCAGAGCAGACATAGAACATTTAGTTCCTTTCTCATTCTAGACAACTAACTACCCCCATATCTCATGCCTTTAGGATTTTCAGATTTTTGAACTAAATGTCTGAAAAATAGGCAAAATATTTAATATCTGTGAATTTCATTTTTTTATCTGTAAACTGGGGATTAGAATAATTACTTCCTAGGGTTTCTGAGAATTAAAAAGCCTCTAGTATAGTGCCTGGTTCATAGCAAGTAATCAATAAAGGGTCATTGGCTTCCTTTATTATTCTTTCTGCCTTGTCCAGGTCACCTACATAGACTCATATCCAATGTTCGAAAGGGACTTAAAAAACTCAACTGTCAGGTATTTGTTGATGAAATCTACTTTGGCAGGGTTATTGTCAGGATTAAAGGAGATAAGTCATGTGCCTGGCCTAAGTATCCACACATAATAAATCTCATATTCCCCATCCCCGAGAAGTCTAACTGAAAAAATATCCAAGCCCAAGACGCCACAATGGGTGATTCAGAAGGACTGGTCATACTCCATCAAAAACCACACGAGGCTCTCTTTTCTGAGTAAGCAAAAGAGTAGAGTAGAAGAAGCAAAATAAAGGCGGACTAGGAGAGCAGCAGGAAGTACTCAGTAGGTAGAAGTTGGGAACTTTGGGAGATAGTTAAGAACATCTAACTTTTAAAATGTATGGCTGGTAATTTTTGCAGTTGTGATAACAGTACTATAGTTGTGTTAAAAAAAAAAAGCCTCCTTATCTTTTAGAGATACACACTGAAATATTTATGGATAAATTTTTAAAAGGTATTGAAAATTTTGATTTAAATTGCACTAAACTTTAAAATTTTAGGAATATGAATACTTTAGCAGTAATCTGGTTTTCTAAGCAAAGCGCATACGGGACCAGTTGATACATCATAAACACGCACGCTTATTTACAAATTATATTCTAAGCAAGGACATTCTCCATTTCCTATCCTTTCTCAATTCAAAAACACACTATTAACTTAATTACCCCAGATTTATTGAGCACCTACTATATATGTACAACGGTTGGGGGTTGTCAGTGTACCCATAAACTACAAGGTACACTCAGTTCAGTTTAACAAACATCTGCTATGTGTAAGCCACTAAAATATGGCTCCTGCCTTCATACCATATAAACCAGCGGGACAGCAGTGTAGCATTATCTGGGAGGCATAGATAATAATCTAGGGCAGCGAAAAATTGAGGTTGAGGTTCTTAAGGTTCATTTTTGGTTGGATAGGATGTCTAATTACAGAATGAAAGGTACTGCATATAGACCAACCCCTCTCTTTCAAGAAAAAAAACTAACAAAAACACTATCTAACAATAAATATTCCTAGCCATAGCAGTACAGCAGTATATAGGTTTGAGATAAACAGGATTTGGGGATTGGAAGGGAACCTGGCTTTGAGATTTGATTTCACTGATGAATTTTAACTCTTAGTTGAAATAGAAAACAGGGCATTAATAAAAGTTTAGAGCGACTGAATGCCAGAAGTGACTGAGCCACCAAAAAGATTGCAGTAAAACTTTGGTTTTATCCTTCCATTCCAAATTAGGATGAGAATGAACATAATTTACCAGTTATTTTTGGCTGCAGAGGCAAAAAGCCAAAAATGGCAGGGGTGGCGGGGGGAGGGCAAGGACTGGGGAGAGTTAAGTTGCTGCCATTTAAACGTATCTAGCCATTAACCAAAGGTGGTCCAATCAAACAACAATAGTGAAATTGATTAGAAACCTTAACTGTCTATTATCAAATGGTAGGGATAAAATACAATAGCTTGACTTACTGATTAGGGAGGGTGGGAGGGAGATGCAAGAGGGAGGAGATATGGGGATATATGTATATGTATAGCTGATTCACTTTGTTATAAAGCAGAAACTAACACGCCATTGTAAAGCAATTATACTCCAATAAAGATGTTTAAAAACATACGATAGCTTGATTTTTGTTGTTTTCTTTTTCATGAATGTTGTATCTGTAAAGATCTACTTTGCCGACAGTAGCTGGTATACTGCATCCATTTAAAAATCAAACTCCAAGGATAAAATCAACTCCATTCCAAAAAGTAATATTTCTGGAAGCCTCAGATCTGCATTAAAAGTTCCAGGATAAAGCTCTGTGTCTAAAGTCAGCCCCTTGAAACACCCAAAACATTAGTTTCCATTTAGAGTGTACTTAGAGGCAAAAGCTGCCTCTGCTTTTCACTTCAAGGGAGCAGACTAAGGATTTCGAAACCCTTCATTTGGTAAAGTAGTGATCCCAGATAAAGAACAAAGCAGCCCAGGACCTCTCTCCTGGCCACCACAAATAAACAAGAAAGAGGAACAGCTTTATAAACAAAACAAACCGAACTATCCTCCCCTTCTGCTTTCTTCATCTTACTTGGCAGCATATCAGAGTTTTGGGGAAGATTTTGGAATATATAAGATTTGTCCTTAAGATAAAACTCAAATTTTGCTGAGGTTTAGCAGTAAGTCCCTTCCAGAAGGCATTTTTTTTAACATTTCTGAAAGATACTTTAAACTTTTCTTCAGCAATTTAAGTCACACATTAAAAGCCATATTATCAATAATTCATTTCCAGTGAATGTTCTTTCTCATAAGAATGCTTTAAATTAATACCATATTATATGATCAACCATCATTTGTTTCTGATTCGAGATCATCTGATTTCAAATTGGTAAATTTATATGCAACTGGGCTTTTTGGGGTTCAGACAGTTGCTTCATAAATCATGTCCCTGTGTAAAAACCAGATCCATTTTCCTCCATCAAGAGCAATGAGACTTTTACAGGAAAGAATCCAGGCAGAAATGCCGGTATTTGAGTGATGATTTTTATTTCCATTTTACATAGAAATTAACTGCACACTGAGCCCGTTACCCAGATGAACACTAACCATGGGGGGGTAGGTGGCGGGATGATCGTGCCTGTATTACTAATAGGTCCCACCCTGGATTAAGTGTCTACGCCAAGCTAGAACACATCACAGTCCTATAGGGTGGAGACATGTTCCTAACTGCTGCCCTCTCAAGGTAAGTTTTTGTTGCCTGGCTTTGAGGCCCCCAAGCAAACAACACTTGCCCTACTTGTTTGTAATCCATACTTGACGAAAACCTCAAGTACTGTGTTCCCTTCCTCATCTCTCCCATCCCATGAGACTTCATTAACCAAACAAATCTGTTTTCAGATGATTTTTAGTGTGCAATAATGAAGAGTGCATTTTACCACTTCTCATCCACAAATGGGCCAAAATTACCAAAAGAGTTGAAAGTCGGCATAATTACAGTTTATCTAAATAAAACACATGTCGTCATCTTCTGGAACTGACAGAAGGGCATGAGTTATAGAACCATCTGGAATTGTGGACAAGGCAGATACATGTTGAAGTCTAAATTAATAAAAGCTGAGCAATAGCTAACAGCCCAAGCACAGGAGATCAGCATTAATGAGATTAACTCTTAGGCTACTGTCATACGTTTACTCAACTTGATCACAAGGCCAGGTGTGAGCTTTTTTATCCTCCCTTATGCACACTGGACACATTAAACGGAGAGGGGTACAGTATGGCTGGGGGTGACATCTGGTAAATACAGGCGGGCCAATGCGGATTCTGTGGATTGGTGATTATTGCCCTGGGTCAAGAGATTTGGGAGGAATCTGTGATCGAGGCTGCAGTGGCAGCAGTGGCTGTAGTGGTACTCTGCTGCCTTCGGTGGCATGATGCTGATTTTCATCATCTTTATCACCGATGTGCAGCATCTGCCTAAAATCAAGTGGTTCTCGACTCTCGATGCACATTAGAACCACTTGGGGAGCTCTGAAAAATCCCATTGCTCAGGCGCCACCACAGATGAATGAAATCAGAATTTCTGGCGGTGCGGCCCAGACATTTGTTTTTTTTTAAAGCTCTGCAGGTAATTCCAATGTGCAGCCAAGGGTGAGAACTACAGGTTTAAATGTTGTGATTCACAAGGATTCGAAGCAACACAATAGGGGGAAACAGGGAGCCACTCTCCCCCTTCCATGGCACCGACATTTAACTGGAGGGTCGGCTGGCTCCCTTGTCTTGGGATTGCTACCTTACAACCAGGGCTACGAGGACATTGGCTTCCCCTTGGAGAAAATAGTCAGCATTGGCTGGGCATTTACTCTGTGGCAGGCACCGTGTGTAAAGCACTGCACGTGCTCTGTCTCATTTAATCCTTGTGACATCCCTACGAGGTATATATTAGTTATTGCCTTTTACTGAGGAGGAAACTGTGGCACAGACAGGTGAAGTGATTTTCCTAAGGTCACACAGCTAGTACTCTTCACTCCTCTGAAACTAAAAAATACTCTGTCTTTCACAAACTGTCCAGAGGCCTGGGTTCTCTTTGGTCACATTGTTTTCCCAGCTAAAAAGGTTTCTTCTCTCTGGAAGGAGCCCGACAGTCTACCTCACCAATAATGATGCACTAGAACAAAAATGTCAGCAAAAATCCAGCAAACATCACCCATTTCTATATATGCAATTTACCACAACTTTAAGCAACTCTTAATTATGAGTTACGTTTCCCCAAACATTTTGTGGTTATCCATCTTTCAACTGTGGCCTTCAGGTAGGGAATCAAACTCAGGAAACATGGTAGAAGAGGATCTGTCAAGAAAATCCACAACTGAGATTAAGAGCCAAAAGCCAAGATTCCAGAAAGGTCAGCTACTTTACTTTACCTTTCGGCGACTCTGATTGGCTCCTATTCCCCAACTTAATAATGAGCATCTATTTCAGAAAGAAACATTAATTTCCCAGAGTCAATGATCTCGCATTGTTATTACGACCGGTAAATTTTTCTAGGGTATTGTTTCACTAGAATCAAGACTGAGTAGAGGGAATGAACAAATTCCATTTCTAACAGCGCCCCACTGGGCTGGACATGTGTGAAGGATGGATGGCCTCAGGATACCAGATCAGACTGTTGTATGGTGAGCTGCAGTGAGGCAACCCCAAGCAGGGAGGGCAGAAGAAAACCCATTAAAGCTGCTCTGAAGCCCCACTTCAAACAATGGGGCCGAGCTGCAGGCAGCAGGAAACAAGCAGCAGGCAGGCCAGTCTGGCAACAGCAATAAGGGAATGCAGGAGGGGGTTGTTTTCTGAGCTCCAGGATGACCTCAGGTCTCGGAGGCAGAGTCCCAATCAACCACCCTATCAGCACAGCTGCAATTGTAACTCAAAAACAGTCTTTGTGTCTACGGACTGGAAAGGGCTGTGACTGTCACCCTGGTCTTTTGAGCCCCATCTGTACTCACAGATAACAATCCCCATTAGTAATATTATCTTCAAATGCGTGTAGAACATCAACATAAATATAGCTAACATACCATTTCCGTGAATACAAATAGAGTGGCAGGACCTGTACCGGGAGGATAATAATCTGTGGTATCTTTTCATTCTGTAAATGGATTTCTTTTACAGTAGAGCCACTTCTGAAAAAAAAAATCTATCTGCATATAAGAGAAAAAATATTAGAAATATGCACACTAAAATGTTAGCCATGTTTATCTCTGGCTCTTGGAATAACAGATGAGTTTTTAACCTATTTTCTTTTGTTTGTTTGCATTTTCTAAATTTCCTAAAATAAACATATATTCCTTAGGTTATTTTCTAAATTTTGAAAGGGTTTTTGACTGTTGTAGATTTTTTTTTTCAAAAATAAAAACAAACAAACAACTTATAAGTGCCTTAATTTGTCCTCAATCTCAAAGATATCATTTGAGAAAAGGGATTTGCATTTCTAAAGATAGAGCATGACACAATATATTCCTGTACCCTTTGGGGGGAATAAAGATTCTATAAATAAGTCACAAGAGGCCCTTGACAGGGGCTCAATATCAGTAATAGAGCCAGGCCTAAACTCTAAAAGAAGAGTTGGCCAGAATACCAATTCTATTGAATTTTAGAATCCTGGCATATAAGAAACATTCATTTCTTTTTCTCTTGACTCTTGGAATCTTACCTTGAAACAACACCCAGGGTTTGGTTTGTCATTCTCTACAGAGATGGAGGCGGTGGTATGCTAGAGCCAGCTCACGTCAGCTCAAGACTCTGGATTGTACACATCTCTTCCCAACGATGCATTTAGTGACATCACTTTGATAGCTTGAAATCAGATTTGGTGGGAGTATTTATACCGTGGAAATTGGCAAATGCTACGAAACAGGGCTTTCCCCTCCTCCCATAGAGAACTGGTTGTTAAAGATGGGAATATCTAACTGCCCTTCCTAATTCAGCAGAGCCATTGTTTGTCCAATGCTTTAGCTGGGGAGTGAAAACTTTTATTTGTAGGAAAGCAAAACCACACTGCCGTAAAAACTGCAGAGGTTGGGTTCAACCCACGTTTGAACTCTGCCATTAGTGAGCTGGAGTATCTTGCGCCCCTTCCTGTGCCTCAGCTCTTTCCTCTCTACAGTGGGAGGACCAGACTATGATGTCTAAGGTCCCTTTTAGACAGGGACAGCTTATGATTCTAAGCTGAAGAGGTAGTGGTTAGAGGTTCAGACTTTGGACAGATGACAGCCCTTGGTTTATTTTTCTCTATTTCTTTTTTATTGAATGACAGCCCTTGGTTTAAATCTTCGCTCTGCATTCACTAGTATCTGTGTGACCTCAGGCGAGTTACCTAACCTCTCTGAGCCTCCATTTCCTCATCTGAGAAATAATGATAATAATAATAATGCCTTCATTATAGGGCTCTTATTAGGATTAGATGAGATCATTCTCAGCAGTCATAGTAGAGGGCACCAATAAATTCAAACAATTACTATTAAACTTGTTCCCGCTTGTCCCTGACACAAAAATGCCTTAGAACTACAGGGAAAACTGGATTTGCTAAGATATCTATGAGATGTTGCCTAGGCTCCCTCAGATATTTATAATCTATAACAGAGTAATCAGCACCGGAAATAGTGGTAGAGCGTCACTTGCAGTATAAATGTAGATAGTAAAAGGGGGATAGAGGCCTAATATTTATTGTCCCCTATGCTAGGCCTTTCATACCTGCTTTATCTTGTCTAATGTTCACACTCCCTGGGCGAGCCACGTGTTTTTCTGTTTGTCTGGGGTTTTTCCTTTCTACAGATGTAGATACTGAAGTTCAGAGATATTAGGGAACTTGCTCAAGGATCTACAGCTAATAATTGGCAGAGCCAGAAATCCTCTCTCCCAAAGAGACAGGCCCAGATATCATCTGAAGGTATTGGAAGACTGTATTTTTTCAGAAACACCAATATCAGAGCAATTCTGTTGATTAGAAGGCACAGGGGTAGATAAAAAGGAACTCCGGAACAAAAATGCTCTTAAGAGATCTGAAAAGTAAAATCTGCAACATGTATGGAGTGGTGGAGTGTGGTGGTAGCTAAGTCCAATAATTTTCTGTAAAAACTCGCCTAAATCAAGAAGAGTATTTTGGATAATTTACAGTTTCATCTTCTCCCTAAATATTTTGGGATAGGATCCTTCCTACACATCCTAGTAGGGCAGTGGTTCTCAAAATCTGGGCCTCAAATCAGCAGCAACAGCATTACCTAGAAACTTGTGAAAAATGCAGATTCTCAGGCCCCCATCCCAAACCTACTAAATCGCAAACTTGGGAGCAAACACCCTTTTCTTAAATCCTCCCATGTCCCAGGTGTTTCTGAGGCACACTACAGTCTGAGAACCAGAGCTGTAGGTGTAAGTGGAAAGAGTGAAAAACAGAATTCAAGTGTCTAAAGAAATTTTTATATATAAATATATTACCCTACCATGCTGATGGGTGGTGACAATGTAGTAAAAGTGCTACAGCTTCAAGAAAGATTTAAATGATTCATCGTTTTATACATAACAACTAAATCCTGCCCAACACTGAGCTTCACGTCTTTCTGCCACACATCCTACTCTCCCAAAAAGCACCTATAATTGATTTTTTTTGAAAGAGTGGTCTCTGAAAAATAAATGATGTTCAAAGGACCTTGGTACTTAGTATTAATTTTGTTTCTAGTTTGGGAGCAGTGAGGGCCTGGAGAGCACGGAGAGTTGACTGTCAAAACTAACCCTTACCTTTTCGAAAGCTAGAACTCAAGGTTTTAGCCAGCAATGAGCAGGGTAAGTTTTGCTTACATTACAGAGCCTGGGCTGGGACAGTCAATCCCTCGGAAATGGCTTCTGTACTGGCACTTAATTCTACATCTCCTCCACAAGGAATTCTGCTGCAGCCAAGGTTAGCCTCAGGGCACCCAATAAGCTCTCAGGTGCACATCCTAGCACCCTGACTTTGCTTCATTTCAAGTCACATTACTGTTATCCCCCAAAGAACTGTGCCCTATTGACAGTTTACTATTCATTACTAAGTTGAAATTAAATGAATCCGTGTTCTGGAAAGATATAATACCCACTGTTAGAAATGTTAACAGTGGCTATTTTGGGGGAGAGGTGGTGGGATGGTCTTTTCTTCTTTATATTTATCTGCATTTTTAAAATTTAAAAATAAAGTATTTTTTAACCAGTATAATTTAATTTTTAAATTTAGGGTTTAAACATAAAAATAAGCAGTATTCGGGAATTCCCTGGCGGTCCAGTGGTTAAGACTCGGCGCTTTCACTGCTGAGGGACCGGGTTTGATCCCTGGTCCGGGAACTAAGATCCCACAAGCTACGTGGTGTGGTGGGAAAAAAAAAGACAAAAAATAAGCAGTATTTTTAAAAGGAGATGACTCTGTGTGTGTGTGTGTGTGTGTGTGTGTGTGTGTGTGTGTGTGTGTGTGTGTGTGTTGGAAGGGTAGCTGGGAAGAGTCTCACAGCCACACCCTGAGCAAATAAAAATAAAACCTGTGGTCTATTGCTGAAGCTCATGACTGTATTGCCCTGTGACAGATCCCAAATGGTGATACACTCACAGGACTGTACCTTGATCTTAAACTCAGATGTTTCAAGATGGAAAAGGAGACTTTGCTTGTAGAAGGGCAGGAAGAAGGGGAAAAATCAAGAACAACAAAATAAAGTTATTTCCACCTGGGATAATTAGTGATGCTATGTGCAAAGAAAAACCATTGAGGTTGTATTTCTTCAGGTAGCAAGAAACAGAAATTAAACACACATACACAGAAGCAAGACAGTAAAACAAGCTACCCATATATTCACTGCCCGAGGCTTATAATCAGAGATCATTTCTGCCAGAGAGCGCACCGTCCTTTGCAAATTGCCTGGATAATTGCCATCATATTACAAAACCTCGTCTTCCTTGATCAACATGGCAAGGTATTGGGTACATAGGAATCTTGATCAGAACACTCTGGCCTGCAGTCCTTGCTTTGGACTTAGGTGAACGCAGGCATTAGGAGGAGTATTCATGAGCCTGTCATGAAGTGTGTGTGTGTGTGTGTGTGTGCGCGCGCACGGCACACGTGCCCTCATGCATGCATGCGTACTTCTAGATAGAAAGGGTGGGACACACTTGACCCATAGAAACAAATTCTAAAAATGTGTTAATGTGAACGCAACCCAACATTGTACCTTGGAAGGTGTGAATTGCAAAGTGCTTCCCTCAAAAGCGGACTTTTACTTTGCCAGGAAGCAAGGAGCCAACGTGCTTTGCACCCATGCTTCACAGAATCCTCGTGACAAACCTTTGAGGAAGACAGTAATCTCTTAATGGCCAAAAAACTGTATTCTGAGAGAAATTAACCACAAACACGTCCCATGTAGAGAGCATTTACTATCTATCTGGTGCTGGGCTACATGCTTTCTATGTATTATCTCACTGAATCCTCACTAATCCAATCCAGGTTGAGAATATTCTGGAATGTTCAGTGGTGTGCCAGGTAGTCCCTGAAAGCCACAACAGCGTAAACCTGGTACACGTATTTGGAGCACCAACTTTAACTTCAAACATTATTTTATTTATTTATTCATTTTTTGGCCATGCCACAAGGCACGTGGGATCTTAGTGCCCTGACCAGGGATCAGACTCGCACCCCCTTCAGTGGAAGCGTGGAGTCTTAACCACTGGACCGCCAGGAAATTCCCTCAAATATTATTTTAAATATTCAAACAAACACAGTTACATTATGGATGAGACTACAAAGCAGGTCTGGATTTTAAGATAAAGCATGAGCATCAAACTTATGGAAGGTGCTTTGGGCCACCATGCTAAGGTCCCTAAAGGGTATGTGCTTGCTGCCCTCTGTCATTGGCATTACACTCTGTTATACTGCTTCTAAACAAGGTAGCAGGCAATTTTTGTCTATCATTTCATGCGATTTGCTAGAACTTGGGTTCCTTATGAGAATGTCTTAATGAAAGGAATATGTATGGTTTTCTTTCCTCTTATCTATTCCCTCCCTGTGGAATCCCATTATATAGTTTCCTTGGCATCAGGGTGATAGGCCACTGGTTGAAGAGGTGATGAGTTTTCTGACAGGCAGGCTGAGCTACACAGGGTAGTGGTGGCAAGAAATAAGAAAGACCAGACAAGGCCACAGTCCTCAGTGTTTGGTCCCAGGGCCCTTCCCTCTAAGGCTTGTGTTGTACTGCTCAGGGCAGTGAAAAGCCAGGTCTTCTGAGAAATTCCTTCTCAGTGGTAGTCAAGTAAGCCTCCTTCTCTTTGCCTGATTATCACTTCCCAAACAATCCCCCAAGTCATCTTCTCTTTGTATCGTGGAAGACAGTGAGAAAACAGGCTTCAGTATACAGAATACCTCCTGGCCAGCCTTGCTAGATGGCGGTCACTTCTGCCTCTATGGCCCTGGGATATATGTGAATCAACCTATAATTCATTTATGAGTCTACAAATATTTGAATACCTGTATGGAGGCTTTGTGTTGAGCCTCAGGAGGATGAAAAGAAGATTAGGAGAAAAGGCTAAAGGAATTCGCAACACCAAAAGATCACTTCCCACTGAGGTGGCATTTAAATGGGCTTTAAAGGATGGGAAGAATTTCATTAGCTAGAGATTATAGGGTGAGGGAGAGGCATTCCAGAGGGAAGGAACAGCATAAGCAAACATTCGGTAGGGGAAGGGGTGGTGGGAAAGATTGATCCAACAAAGCACAGGGAATAACCAGGAAATGCAAGATAAGTACTGCAGGATGTCTGAGATTAGGGTATATTTTGGAAGGGGTGGGAAAGCAAGCTAGAAAGATAGATCTTGAAAGGGTTTTAGTGTCAGACTCAGGGGTTTGATTTTATTTAATCGGCAGGGAAGCACCATTAAATGTTTGGATAGAAAGCAAAGCTATCAGAGAAGTGATTTAGAAAGATTAATACAAGGGAGTGGGAAAACAAGAGAAACCTTGCAGATGAGACAGGGCAAGGTGCTATACAGGACGCAAAAGGAATGTTAAGATATGGTCTCTTCCCTCAAGAAGCACATACTCAGATAAACTGAAACCAACAAACACCATGAAATAATTCCGGGCTGCTTAGTTCACTTCTACCGTATAAGTGCTTTACTGTAGGACACTGGCTATAACAACTTCTGAACACACATTTCCCCCTACAAATGTTATTTTCTGTGACAACAACTATTACAGGCACATTGCAGCCCTGACCTTTGAACACTGTGACCTGGAACCCTTCCCTCTTTCCTCATATTAACACATCCTCATTCATCAGAGGGGAAAGGAAAGGCTTTCCAACAATAGCCTTTTTTTAGGATGGTCTTTAGATTCTCTTTCCTCACTTCATTTAACAAACTAGAGCTTTATAGGGTAGCAAGACCTCCAAGCTACCATAGCCACCCCTCCCCACTCTTAAATCACCTGTGCTAATTTGCTGACCAGACTTCTGAGATTACAAGCAAATATCATTTAGGAAGAAAAACATGCCATCTCTATGGCAACCTGAAAGTTTGAGAGGGAGCCCACCTTGAAAGCACCAAACAATGGTCTCTTTGAGAAGTCTCTAGGGCCTAGGTTAGACAGTCTCTGTTAAGAGCTTAGCTGTTGTTAGTGTATCCACTTCTCAAACCCCCAAGTATAAGCCCTAACTCTTGAAATTCCTATGCAAGTGGTCTCTTTTCTTTCCACACCTCATTGACATATAAAGTTGTGACGCTAAAAAAAAAAAGCAAATTCATTCATACAGTGGATAATTATTGAGTACCCGCTGTGTGCAAATCATGTGCTAAATGCTCTAGTGATGATATAATAAAAATGGCAAGGTCATACCAATCGAGATGTCAGGACCTATCCAGAGAGACCCATGGGAGCAGGAGGCTGTGACCAACATTATCAGGTACCCATTTTGCAATGACCTCCATAGGAGACGCCAGCATCGCAGAGATCATATGCTTGGATTTTCCAATCCAGGGCTAATGACATTCTCTCTTCTATCCCACCTAAACCACTGAAAATGTACAAGAAATTTCAGTATTTTAGGATCCAAAGTATATCTTCCAATTGTTTCTTATACCTTGAAACATATAAAGGTTCTTTGACAGAAGAGGTTGCCTGGATTTTGGTTCAGAAAATAGAATAACTGTATTTGTTTCTTCGTTCAACACATATGAATTGAACTCTGCCACGTGTTAGGCACTACTATACAGATACAGTGGTGAACAGGGCAGACAAGGACACTGGCCTTGTGGAGTTTACGTTCTAGGGAGAGTACTCAGATAATATGTAAATACAGAAGCCAGATGGTTTCAGAGAGTGGATACAGACAATGAAGTAATCACAGTGCGATGTGATAGAGCACAGCAGGGAGGGACCTACTTTAGATTAGGTGGACAGCGGAGGCATCTGTAAGGGAATGACATTTGAGTGGACATCTGCATGATGTAAAGAGTCAGTCATGAATATCGCTTAAGGAAGAAAGTTATGGAGAGAGGAAATAGTGAATACAGAGTTTCAGAGGCAAATAATAATATTAACTCTGTGACAGGCACTGTTCAAATGCTTTACCTGTTGAAGTCATTTACTGATAATTCTCACCAGAACCCCCTGAGGTGGATACTATTAATAACCCCAGTTTTCATAGGTGGAAACTGCATGATATACAGAGACAAAGAGACAAAGAGACAAAGAAACTGCATGATATACAGAGACAAAGAGAGGTTGCAAAACTAGCTTAAAGTCAATAGCTATTATGGGGGAGGAATGGAGTGGGGTTTGGGGTTAGCAGATGCAAACTATTACATATAGGATGCACAGACAACAAGGTCCTACTGTATAGCACAGGGAACTATATTCAATATCCTGTGACAAACCATCATGGAAAAGGATATGAAAAAGAATGTATCCATATATATACAACTGAGTCACTTTGCTGTACAGCAGAAATTAACACAACACTGTAAATCAACTATACTTCCATAAAATAAATTTTTTAAAAAGTCAATACCTATTAAATGACATGACTAGGATTGAAATCTAGGCAATCTTGCTCCATAGTCTGTATCTAAACCATACAGGGGGGAGGTGTCCAAGCAATATAAGAATCTATCCTTAAGAGTTGAAATTTGTATAACACACACTGAAAAGTCTTACAAAGCAACCTAGGAAGTTATGGGGCTAACCCAAGTAGCTGGGATCCTAGGAAGCAGGTGGGTTTGCATAGTGAAATAACTCACTTTATATTGAATCAGATTTAAAACATGGGATTTTGATCTATGGAGTTGTGCCTCAGCACCCAGACTTAAACTTTTCTATTGATAAAACATTCAGAAGTATCATAAAAAGGGCAGGAAATACCACAGGGTAGGAATATTAACCCTCTTCATAAAAAACAACCATAAATCCAAGTTTCCATCACCTACCTACTTAAAGACCTCTCCAAGAAAAACAGTCTGATTAAATAAGTGTGAAGAAGCTGGCAACATGTCATCAATGCAGACAAGTCAGTTCAGGGGTATAACTATCATTCTTCATTTCCCTGGAATTCTTTTTTTCTTTATTAGGTCCCATTTGTTTATTTTTGTTTTTATTTCCATTACTCTAGGAGATGGATCAAAAAAGATCTTGCTGTGATTTATGTCAAAGAGTGTTCGGCCTGTTTTCCTCTAAGAGTTTTATAGTGTCCGGTCTTACATTTAGGTCTCAAATCCATTTTGAGTTTATTTTTGTGTATGGTGTTAGGGAGTGATCTAATTTCATTCTTTTACATGTAGCTGTCCAGTTTTCCCAGCACCACTTATTGAAGAGACTGTCTTTTCTCCATTGTATACCCTTGCCTCCTTTGTCATACATTAGTTGACCATAGGTGCATGGCTTTATCTCTGGGCTTTCTATCTTGTTCCATTGATCTATGTTTCTGTTTTTGTGCCAGTACCATATTGTCTTGATTACTGTAGCTTTGTAGTATTGTCTGAAGTCAGGGAGTCTGATTCCTCCAGCTCCGTTTTTTTTCCCTCAAGACTGCTTTGCATATTCGGGGTCTTTGTGTCTCCATACAAATTTTAAGATTATTTGTTCTAGTTCCGTAAAAAAATGCCATTGGTAATTTGATAGGGATTGCATTGAATCTGTACATTGCTTTGGGTAGTATAGTCATTTTCACAATATTGATTCTTCCAATCCAAGAACATGGTATATCTCTCTATTTGTTGGTATCATCTTTAATTTCTTTCATCAGTGTCTTAGAGTTTCCTATATACATGTCTTTTGTCTCCCTAGGTAGGTTTATTCCTAGGTATTTTATTCTTTTTGTTGCAATGGTAAATGGGAGTGTTTCCTTAATTTCTCTTTCAGATTTTTCATCATTAGTGTATAGGAATGCAAGAGATTTCTGTGCATTAATTTTGTATCCTGCAACTTTACCAAATTCATTGATTAGCTCTAGTAGTTTTCTGGTGGCATCTTTAGGATTCTGTATGTATAGTATCATGTCATCTGCAAACAGTGACAGTTTTACTTCTTCTTTTCCAATTTGTATTCCTTTTATTTCTTTTTCTTCTCTGATTGCCATGGCTAGAACTTCCAAAACTACGTTGAATAATAGTGGTGAGAGTGGACATCCTTGTCTCGTTCCTGATCTTAGAGGAAATGTTTTCAGTTTTTCACCATTGAGAATGATGTTTGCTGTGGGTTTGTCATATATGGCCTTTATTACGTTGAGGGAGGTTCCCTCTATGCCCACTTTCTGGAGAGTTTTTATCATAAACGGGTGTTGAAATTTGTCAAAAGATTTTTCTTCATCTATTGAGATGATCATATGGTTTTTCTCCTTCAATTTGTTAATGTGGTGTATCACATTGATTGATTTGCGTATATTGAAGAATCCTTGCATCCCTGGGATAAATCCCACTTGATCATGGTGTATGATCCTTTTAATGTGTTGTTGGATTCTGTTTGCTAGTATTTTGTTGAGGATTTTTGCATCTATATTCATCAGTGATATTGATCCTTAATTTTCTTTTTGTGTAGTATCTTTGTCTGGTTTTGGTATCAGGATGATGTTGGCCTCATAGAATGAGTTTGGGAGTGTTCCTTCCTCTGCAATTTTTGGAAGAGTTTGAGAAGGATGGGTGTTAGCTCTTCTCTAAATGTTTGATAGAATTCACCTGTGAAGCCATCTGGTCCTGGACTTTTGTTTGTTGGAAGATTTTTAATCACAGTTTCAATTTCATTACTGTGATTGGTCTGTTCATATTTTCTATTTCTTCCTGGTTCAGTCTTGGAAGGTTATACCTTTCTAAGAATTTGTCCATTTCTTCCCGGTTGTCCATTTTATTGGCATACAGTTGCTTGTAGTAGTCTCTCAGGATGCTTTGTATTTCTGTGGTGTCTGTGGTAACTTCTCCTTGTTCATTTCTAATTTTATTGATTTGAGTCCTCTCCCTCTTTTTCTTGATGAGTCTGGCTAATGGTTTATCAATTTTGTTTATCTTCTCAAAGAACCAGCTTTTAGTTTTATTGATCTTTGCTATTGTTTTCTTTGTTTCTATTTCATTTATTTCTGCTCTGATCTTTATGATTTCTTTCCTTCTGCTAACTTTGGGTTTTGTTTGTTCTTCTTTCTCTAGTTCCTTTAGGTGTAAGGTTAGATTGTTTACTTGAGATTTTTCTTGTTTCTTGAGGTAGGCTTGTATACCTATAAACTTCCCTCTTAGAACTGCTTTTGCTGCAACCCATAGGTTTTGGATTGTCGTGTTTTCACTGTCATTTGTCTCTAGGTATTTTTTGATTTCCTCTTTGGTTTCTTCAGTGATCTCTTGGTTATTTAGTAACATATTGTTTAGCCTCCATGTGTTTGTGTTTTTTACGTTTTTTCCCCTGTAACTCATTTCTCATCTCATAGCGTTGTGGTCAGAAAAGATGCTTGATATGATTTCAATTTTATTAAATTTACTGAGGCTTGATTTGTGACCCAAGATGTGATCTATCCTGGAGAAGGTTCTGTGTGCACTTGAGAAGAAATTGTAATCTGCTGTTTTTGGATGGAATGTCCTATAAATATCAATTAAATCTATCTGGTCTATTGTGTCATTTAAAGCTTCTGTTTCCTTATTTATTTTCATTTTGGATGATCTGCCCTTTGGTGTAAGTGAAATGTTAAAGTCCCCCACTATTATTGTGTTACTGTCAATTTCCTCTTTTATAGCTGTTAGCAGTTGCCTTATGTATTGAGGTGTTCCTATGTTGGGTGCATATATATTTATAATTGTTATATCTTCTTCTTGAATTGATCCCTTGATCATTATGTAGTGTCCTTTCCTTGTCTCTTGTAACATTCTTTATTTTAAAGTCTATTTTATCTGACATGAGTATTGCTACTTCAGCTTTCTTTGATTTCCATTTGCATGGAATATCTTTTCCCATCCCCTCACTTTCAGTCTGTATGTGTCCCTAGGTCTGAAGTGGGTCTCTTGTAGACAGCATATAGATGGGTCTTGTTTTTGTATCCATTCAGCAAGCCTGTGTCTTTTGGTTGGAGTATTTAATCCTTTCACATTTAAGGTAATTATCGATATGTATGTTCCTATGACCATTTTCTTAATTGTTTTGGGTTTGTTTTTGTAGGTCCTTTTCTTCTCTTGTGTTTCCCACTTAGAGAAGTTCCTTTAGCATTTGTTGTAGAGCTGGTTTGGTGGTGCTGAATTCTCTTAGCTTTTGTTTGTCTGTAAAGCTTTTGATTTCTCCATCGAATCTGAATGAGATCCTTGCTGGGTAGAGTAATCTTGGTTGTAGGTTCTTCCCTTTCATCACTTTAAGTATATCATCCCACTCCCTTCTGGCTTGTAGAGTTTCTGCTGAGAAATCAGCTGTTAACCTTATGGGAGTTCCCTTGTATGTTATTTGTCATTTTTCCCTTGCTGCTTTCGATAATTTTTCTTTGTCTTTAATTTTTGCCAATTTGATTACTATGTGTCTCAGTGTGTTTCTCCTTGGGTTTCTCCTGTATGGGACTTGCTGCGCTTCCTGGACTTGGGTGGCTATTACCTTTCCCATGTTAGGGAAGTTTTCGACTATAATCTCTTCAAATATTTTCTCTGGCCCTTTCTCTCTCTCTTCTCCTTCTGGGACCCCTATAATGCGAATGTTGTTGCGTTTAATGTTGTCCCAGAGGTCTCTTAGGCTGTCTTCATTTCTTTTCATTCTTTTTTCTTTATTCTGTTATGCAGCTGTGAATTCCACCATTCTGTCTTCCAGGTCACTTATTCGTTCTTCTGCCTCAGTTATTCTGCTACTGATTCCTTCTAGTGTAGTTTTCATTTCAGTTATTGTATTGTTCATCTCTGTTTGTTCTTTCATTCTTCTAGGTCTTTGTTAAACATTTCTTGCATCTTCTCGATCTTTGCCTCCATTCTTTTTCCAAGGTCCTGGATCATCTTCACTATCATTATTCTGAATTCTTTTTCTGGAAGGTTGCCTATCTCCACTTCATTTAGTTGTTTTTCTGGGGTTTTATCTTGTTCCTTCATCTGGTACATAGCCCTCTGCCTTTTCATCTTGTCTATCTTTCTGTGAATGTGGTTTTTGTTCCACAGGCTGCAGGATTGTAGTTCTTCTTGCTTCTGCTGTGTGCCCTCTGGTGGATGAGGCTCTCTCCCCCTGGAATTTTTCATCTGCAATACTTATCTATTGAAATAATAAGATCAGAAGTAGCACCTTTCTTCTGAAAAAACTAAAAATGCCTGCAAACATTAACTCATTGTCTTCATGATATTAAGAACAAAGTGTAGAAAAGTCTTTTCAATTCCTTTTAGGGAGGAAAAAAAAGAAGGGTTTTGAAGTTGAAATACTTTTGTCCACACCACCTCATACTAGACTGTCCTTTGTTCCTTTTCAGTTGTATCATGCTTTTAATATTATCTTCTGAGCATACATACCTCTATACAAACAGACAAGTCTAGAGAATTCATTCAGTGAATGCTTACAATGATGGGCAGAGAGCTTGAAAATATACAGGACTGGGACAAGAGAAAAATGAATGTTAGAGGTGGAAGATATCTGGTAGAGTTTTATCATTACACACCCTGGGAACTAGACTATACAGGATCCAAAAACCTGCAACAGATAGGCTAGGCCTCCTCTACTGGCTGTTTCACAGTCCCTAGCCCAGAAGTTGGTGACTTCTCAATAAAGACATGATAAAGTGATTTCACTCCATGCCGGTTTTGGCCCTAAAATGTCATTCCAACCTGGAATTTGGTAAAATTCCACTTGTACCCCTTGCCTCAGTTTCCCTCCCTGACAACCACTGAGATAGATCAATGACAACACATGGAGTGACCCTCACTCTTAAATGCAGCTGCTTCTGTGGTTTCTCATTACCGTACAGGATGAAGTCCAACTCCCTTACTATGGCATACAAGGCCCCCTGTGCCTGCTTCTCCCACCTTCTCTTGTTACATTCACCAACCTCCTTTTTCACTAAAAATTCCCCTCTTTCCTCCCCTTCCTTTTCCATACACTGTTCCTTCCTTCCTGCAATGCCACCCCTTCTTCCTCTCTTTGCTTCTTCCTCTCCCCCTTCTCGTGGATAATTACAACTCGCCAACTCATCTTGGGAACTTTTAGAAGAGTAACTCTGGCCATTAGTATATGATGGCCCAGAATAGGATTAGCTAGGAACTGGGAAGGTCCCTAGTTAAGAAGGTATTTTATAGACCTCTGTCATAACACATAGACCTGTTAAAAACAGTAGTAGGCTATATCTAAATAATTTGTCACAAATAGTTGTTAAAGTACCAAAGTTTGCAAATGACTGAAGCAGATTCAAGGATATTCCTGTATAGTATCACTAGCACAAAGGTTCCCCAAGAAGTCTTGCCTGATACCTCCCACACAATTTCACGTGTCCCAGATTTCTACCATACCCCTATGCATAGCACTTAGAACTCTTCCTTGGAACTATCAGTTTTCTTGTCTGTCTTCCTTACTAGACTATGAGTTCCTCAAGAGCCAGGAGAATATATTTTTCATTTCTGTATTTCCAGTGCTGGGCACAGCATGTGGTACAGCGTAGGCATTTGCTGAATGGGAGCATGAACATTGATAAGTAAAGGAGCTAAGAAAACACTAAGAATTCATTCTGCTTCACCTATAACATCTGAGCAGACCTAAGCTCAATGGATAATTACTTTAAAAAATTTGTCTCATCTTCTCATTCTATTGGTTATCATGGAACTCAATCAATATTCCTTTCGACTTGGGAGGCTGCAGACATAACAGAGCAGAAGTCTTTCTACAGCAATCCTTTCCTTTTGAATTCGATGAGCTGACAATACAGCATAAATTGAAGTATGAGTAGAATAAAGTAGCTGAAATGGAAAGTTAGGAGTCCAGATCCTTTCCAGAGGGTGGCGTTTCTAGACCAGGCACGGGGAGAGGGTATCATTTGAAGAGAACTTCAGAATGCTAGGGCTTGGATCTATACTAAAGATATACAGTTTGAACATGGTTCAAGACAGAAAAGAATCCCAAACCATTCTGGAAGCAGCTTTATCCACTGCATTCTAGCCACAGCATTCAAAAGATACTATCTCCAAGTCCTTGTTAATCAGTGATTCCCTCCCTTTTTTGTATCAACCTCTCATTCTCTACTGGCTCCCTCCTTACCTCCCCACAAATGCCCAAGCGTCCTGCATCATTTCATTTGATTCTCAAACCAACCACATGCAGTATGCAATATCATTATCCTCATTTGAGAAATGAAAAAACTGAGGGCCAGAGAATGAATTACCCAGGGCTACACAGCTAGCAAGTGACCAAATCCAGAATTCTAATCCAGATCTGTCTGACACCAAAGTCCTTGTTTTAAACCACTCTGCTAATTTTGTCTTCTTATCTAACTCAAGCAAGTTGCAATTGCAGGTTTTTTCCTATTATCCTGTCTTCCCAGGTAATGGAGGACAACTGTCTACACTATCCATGTAATACTCTACCTTGTACCAGGAGATTCATGATCATGTCTCTCCTTAATCATTTCTTCTTAAAATTAAACACAGATGGTTTAGCCTTTAGACTCTATTTAGCAGATCTCTAATTAAATCAGCCAAACCTGGAAAAATTTATTAGGTACGAGTGAGCAAATGTACATTATTTATTTCAAATGCTCACATGTTCAGGAAAATTAAATGACAGAGGCTGTCATCATTTGCCTTTGGGATGTACAAGTTTCAGGGAAATACTACCTGCATAACATATTTGGAGTTAAGGAAATAAAAGAATCCCCATGTATATATCTTCCTTGTGTAGAGTCAACAGATGTGATCCAGAAGTGCTATATTCAGAGCAGCTGCTGGAAGACTGGACACAGCTGGACAAGAGTCATTAACTTCAAGAGCAAAGTATTTCTAAGCACCCCAACAGCTGTGCCAATGATATTTGGAGGCAACCAGATGTTTTGGTCTGTGTGGTGGCTACCATCAAATACTTTTACCCAACTGTTAAATAATCCCAAACTCCAGAGGTCTATTCAGTTTTCTTTTAGTTCAACTGCTTGGGTCCCCACATCCTTTCATTCAGGCCAACTGTTAGTCTCACTTTTCCATTCTGTTCAACTACGACTCTCCTCAACATGAAGTTCTCAACCGATTCATTTAGTGTCTCCTCTGCACGTGGTGCTGTTGGGAACACAATGATACATCATTTAAGGCAGCAGTACTAGGCTCCGTCTCTCAGGAGCTTACAAACTGCTAATATTTGGGAGACAAGAATGACTCACATGAGGAGATTATTAGAATTTACTGCCTTAAAGTATGATGTGCCAAATGAGAATGCAGACAGGTGTATAGGATTTCAGAAGAGGGAACAGAAAGATCGATGTTTGAGGGTAAACATAGTCAGGGCAGTTTCAAAATGGAGTTGTCACCTGAACTCCTGAAGGACCAGTGGGTTGTGATTTAGGAAGGAAGGGGACTTTATAAGCAAGGAGGGATGAGAATGATTCATGGGAGAGAGAAGAAATGGATGAGTCTGGAAAACTAGTCTGGGGCCAGATCAGGAAGGTCTTGTATTCCTGGTAAATGATCTGACTGTCATCCTATAGGAACCTGGAAAGCCAGGGCTATCAGGATGATAGTCTACAGGATATTGCAAACACTGATTTACCATTTTTAATTTTGTGGAAACCAGTCCCCACGACCTCTCCATGTAATATTTAATTATTTTTCTGCTATCACTTTTAATTCTGCTTTTGAGGATCTTTCCCCCTCTGGTTGATTAAAATAATATATTTATGGTATGAACCCCCAGGTTCAATGCCTTTATCCCTTAGAAGTCACAACCTGAAAAGTTGCTAACGTCTATCACACTGCGTTCAGTTTAATTAACTGCACAAATAGATTGATTCTCTAACATAAAAAATTATCTGGAGAGAGAAATAAAAGGATAGGGAAGGAAGCTATGAGAAGCAGAAGACAGAAGACAAATTTATCTCACTCAGGAAGCCATACTGGTTATCTTAACAATAACAAATATTTATAGAGGGCTTTCATCCTGAAGAATCCCAGAGCCCCAGAGCAATGAACACTTGCAGTAAATAGAGTAAAGGAGCTACTCAGCTATCTAAGAGAGGAAGCCCTCTCTCCCAGGCCCAGTGCACTAAGTCATTCCAGGGACAGCATGTGATTTTAGCCAAGGGATTTTAAAGGAAGGTGGATGGAACTTCCAAGTCACAAAACCTGGACAGCATGCATAAAGAACACCCCAGAATCTTTTCACAGGAGAGAGCCTGGGAGCAACAGGCATGCCCATAGTCATCTTAAGTTTCATGCATTAAGAGCACAGCAGCTTCAGGGGCCAGTGAAACTTCACTGATTTGAGATAAAAGAAGTCACAAATACCATGAGATATTGTTTTATATCTTGAAACCATAGATTTGCCTTACTAACACACAATTCTAAATAAATTAATATAATACATAGTTGGTGGGAGGATATTAGAGAAGGGCTTACTATCTTTAGAAATTAAAACCACACCATTAATAATGAAGTGTATGTTGTTCTGGTCACATTTCTGGATCTAAAATAAGTAGCCATATGATCTTAGACAAAGTCATTTGGCATCTCTGGATCTCAATTTCATCAAACTAGTTGTGTGTGTGTGTGTGTGTGTGTGTGTCTGTAAGAAAAAGGGAGGCGGGGAAGGAAGGGGTGGAGAGAGAGAGAGAAAGAGAGGGAGGGAGAGAGGGAGGGAGAGAGAGAGAATATGTATTACATAATTCTAATAACTTTTCTCTGCCTGCATGGAGTGGTCAAAGGTCATTTGGCTCAAGGACCCCTTTGGAGACCTGAGAAATACAGTCTACTAGAAAGCATAGAGCTTCCCACTTAGAAGTTCAAGAAAAAATTTAAAAAGCGAAGCCGATTACAAGACTGTAGAACTTGAACAAATGGGTAAAATCTATAGATATACTGATGTTTGAACATGGGAATAAACTAGACTGTAAAGGTCACTTAGGTCCAGTGGTTTTCCAATGATTCCTTGGAGTATCAGGCTTCCTTGAGAGCATCTCAGGGTCCACCAACAGGGCCAAAAGGGCTGGTCTCCCAATCCAATGCTGAAATGTCCTCTACAACAGCGGTCCCCAACCTTTTTGGCACCAGGGACAGGTTTCATGGAAGACAATTTTTCCACGGACAGGGGGTGGGGGGGATGGTTCAGGTGGTAACACGAGTGATGGGAAGTGATGGGGAGCGGCAGATGAAGCTTCACTCGTTCACCCGCCATTCACCTCCTGCTGTGCGGCCCGGTTCCAAACAGGCTGTGGACCAGTAGTGGTCCACAGCCCAGGGGTTGGGGACCCCTGCTCTACAACATCCTTTCTGCTTTTGAAAAACATTCAGCCTATGTTGTAATAACTTCAGTTACTGGGAATTCCTTCCCTCTCAAGGTGGCCTACTGTACCTTTGGAGAGCTCAGACTACTAGACAGCTTTCCTCCATGTTGAGCTGAAATTTATTTCCTGTAGCTTCAACGTATTGATCTTAGCTCTAGTCCTTGTGGCAATATGGACCACGGTTACTCTCTTTTCCCCATGACGGCATGACCCTTCAAATATTTAAAGACTGCTAATCTGCCCCAGAAGTCCCCTCTACTCCAGTCTCAACAGCCCCAGTTCCTTCACCTGTGCCTTCACTTCTCAAGCCTCTCTCTTCTGAACACAAGTCAATTGCCTTACATATGTGTTAAACCTCATGGCCCAGAACTATCCTTAAATTTTGAGGTATGATCTAACTAGTACAGAAGAATACAGGGCAATCAAGTCTCTTGGTTTAGAGACTCTGCCATGTTTACTTCTATTTATGCGTGTCATATTACAGTAGCTCAAAACAAGGAGAAACCTCCTCAAACTCAGAGTGGCTGAAGATAATTGTACTCAATACTAGCACAGGGGGGCATGAACTGTAGCTGGATGTGACACAGGCCTGTTGGAGGAGCATAAACATAAAGTGGGATTATTATTTGGTAGGTATATTGTAGCGGGATTTTGGTGGGGTAAGCAATGTTTCCCCATTCCCTTTGAGCCCTTGAGTCTATGATTCCATGAATCAACTGACATCCTACAATCTCTCATACATGTCTACATCTGGGATGATCGGAACCTCTTCAGATGTTTCTCACAGTAGAGTCAATAAAGCAAGGAATCTAGCGGGCACTCACTTAGGAGTGTTAACACCCCAGTTGAGCTTGTGGTTTCATACAGGAAGATCTTTCCCAAGTAGGGAAGCAGGTGATAAAAATAAAAAATAGCTGGGGCCTATTTTCAGCCTCCAAACATAGGCATAACTTTCCTCATACCCCATAACTAGTAAGTAGAAGAGCAAGGCTCAGATACTGGGTGTCCAGACCCCAAACTACAAGACTTTATCTTCACAGCTGTGAGCTTATCCCAACTCCAACCTCATGTACTTCCACCTTCACTTTCAAGACACCTGCAAGTCTGTTACCTGTAAAGGGGGCCTTCAACAACCTAAGTGTCCATCGACAGATGAATGGATAAAGAAGATGTGGTATATATATATATATATATATATATATATATATATATATATATATATATATATATGTATATATATATATCACACAATGGAATAGTACTCAGCTGTAAAAAAGAATGAAATAATGCCATTTGCAGCAACATGGATGGACCTAGAGATTATCATACTAAGTGAAGTAAGTCAGAGGAAGACAAATATCATATGATATCACTTATATGTGGAATCTAAAAAAATGATACAAATAAACTTATTTACCAAACAGAAATAGACTCAGAGACATAGAAAACAAACTTGTGGTTACCATAAGGGAAAGGAAAGAGGGGAGGGATAAATTAGGAGTTTGGGATTAGCAGATACAAACTACTATATATAAAATAGATAACCAACAAGGACCTACTGTATAGCACAGGGAACTATATTCAATACCTTGTAATAACCTATAATGGAAAAGAATATGAAAAAAGGGGGCCTTCAAGGGCTCTTCACCCATATCAGACATTCTGTATGGGTTTCAATGACATAATAACCCACATTTTATTCAGATCAATTTGTTGTGAGCCTTTAAGTTGTGCTTTGACTTGACAATTCTGATAGGGAGCTCTCTTCAGTTAGGCACATTTTCCTCCCCCATCATGGCAGGCTCCTGACAATCCTAATCAAGAATGCAGAATCCAGAGCAAATTAAAGAACAGTTTGCCTATACCCTTGAAGAGACTCTTCTCTCTCCTTCCACAATCAATTCAAGGAAGTTTTATTGAGCACTTGTTATGAGATGATAATATCTGAAAATCACTAAGAACTACCCATTGTATAATGAAAGGAAAAAATACCCCCTAAGTTTCTTAGTGTTATACATGTTGGATAGGACCTTTTTATTTTTAACATCTTTTTTGGAGTATAATTGCTTTACAATGGTGTGTTAGTTTCTGCTTTATAACAAAGTGAATCAGCTATACATATACATATATCCCCATATCCCCTCCCTCTGCATCTCTCTCCCACCCTCCCTATCCCACCCTTCTAGGTGGTCACACAGCACCGAGCTGATCTCCCTGTGCTATGTAGCTGCTTACCACTAGCTATCTAGTTTACATTTGGTAGTGTATATATGTCCATGCCACTCTCTCACTTCTTCTCAGCATACCTTTCCCCCTCCCCGTGTCCTCAAGTCCATTCTCTACGTCTGCGTCTTTATTCCTGTCCTGCCCCTAGGTTCTTCACAACCATTTTTTTTTTTTAGATTCCATATATATGTGTTAGCATACGGTATTTGTTTTTCTCTTTCTGACTTACTTCACTCTGTATGACAGACTCTCGGTCCCTCCACCTCACTACAAATAACTCAGTTTCGTTTCTTTTCATGGCTGAGTAATATTCCATTGTATATATGTGCCACATCTTCTTTATCCATTCATCTGTCGATGGACACAGGTTGCTTCCATGTCCTGGCTATTGTGACTTCGAGCCTAACTTTGAGCCTTATCTGCAGCCATCCAGCCACCTCTGCCTTCCTCCTCCCCAGCATGCACACGTAGCCCACATGATGTACGCACACCTGACTACTTGCCATTCCCTAAACATACCGTGTAGTGTGTGTGTGTGTGTGTGTGTGTGTGAGTGCTATTCACTCTGCGTGGGAAACCTCTTCTAGCTAGGGGTTCAAAGTCAACTTCCAAATTTGACCCTAACTTCTTTCTGTAGCCTTTCCTACCTCCTCATTTCTGAAATCACTTAATCACTCGACTGCACTCCTGAGGCAACACTGTTATAGCATTAAGAAACATTTATTAAAGATACTTGCTTCTGTAGAGAATAGACTTGTGGGTGCCAAAGGGGAGGGAGGTGAAGGAGGGATATGGATAATTTGGGGTTAGCAGATGCCAACTATTATATATAGAATGGATAAACAACAAGGTCCTACTGTATAACACAGAGAACTATATTCAATATCCTATGATAAACCATAATGGAAAAGAATATATAAAAAAAGAATGCATATATATGTATAACGGAATCACTTTGCTGTACAGCAGTAATTAACACAATATTGTAAATCAACTACACTCCAATAAAAAAAGAAAAAAAACCCCAAAAAAACAACCAACCAAATAAATAAGTAAATAGCTACTCGCGGCTAGTCACCACCGTACTGGACAGTGCAGGTATAGGAAATGCAGAATGGCAAGAATACAAAAGTAATCTTGAAAAAGGAAGACATAGGTTACCACACTTCCAACTTATTGTGAAATACTAGGAATTAAGGCATGGGGTACTGGTCAAGGAGAGACTAATAAACCAATGGAATATTACAGAGAATATAGAATCTATCTATCTATCTATCTATCTATCTATCTATCTATCTATCTATCTATCTATCTATACACATACTGGTTCATCACACAGGGCATGGGAGGTTGGGGTTAGCAGATGCCAACTATTACATATAGAATGGATAAACAACAAGGTCCTATTGTATAACACAAAGAACTATATTCAATATCCTGTGATAAACCATCATGGAAAAAAACATGAAAAAGAATGTATATATATGTACAACTGAATCACTTTGCTGTACATCTGAAACTAACACAACATTGTAAATCAACGATACTTCAATAAAATAATTTTTTAAAAAAGATACTTGCTTATGGTCATATGTATTTCCACCAGACTCAAAAGCAGAGGCTTTGTCTTGCCTATCCTTATATTTCCACAACTAGTGTCGTGTATGGAACAGAGTAATGTTTGGAAAACGTTGAGGGATGGAAAGAAGGAAGGAAGGAAGGAAGGAATCCCTCCCTTTACTAGACCTTGAGCTCCTCAGGGTAGGTACTACATCTTACTCATTTTTGTACCCGCAATGGCTTATACAGAGGAGACCTCTGTGGAATTGAAAGCAGGTTAAAAAATGATTCCTAAATACAAAATCATTAAATAAATAGCTGCCTCCCAAGTGCTTACAGTCTAAAAGTTGAAAAGAAGTTTAACTGGGAAGCAATTCAATAACAAGACAGACAACCCCAAGTGCTCTAGAAATTCAGAGAAGGGAGAAGTAAATGAGGGCTGGAGCTGTGTAGGACAGCACTTCTCAAACTGTAATGCGCAGTGGGGAGTTTGTTAAAATGCAGAAGCTGATTGTTGGGCTGCACCCCGCAGGCCTACAAGGCCTGTACTTGCCCAGCTTCAAGACCGAAGAAAGAGCCCAGAGTCAGCGACAGAGACATCAATGGTTTAATGGATGGGGGAGCTTACGTGTCTGAAGCAAGGTCCTGCAGCGACACCCCACCGTGTGCGGCCAACAGTGGGCAGGACATGGCGGCAGTCTTCGCTACTCGGGGGCAGGGGGAAGGTTACTAGCTATAGGGGCAATTGACGTTAGGCTGGCTCATTGGTTACCAGGGAAACTAGCAGAGGGGCACTACCCCCTTTGATAAGGTATCATGGTGGAGATGTTCTGATCTAAAGGTTAGAACAATCACTAGCTGGAGCCAGGGGCAAGCACGGAGGCATTTACTGATTAGACTCTATGATTAAGAGGGAAGGTCAGTCATGTGAGTAGGGCGTACGTAGGTGGAGCAGGGACTGGTAGAGCAGGGGATGTACAGAGAGCAAGTGAGCAGCCATCTTGGGTGGCCTGATCATAAACTGGTTCAGTAGGTTTGGGAGGTGCCTGGAAATCTGCATTTCTAATGGGCTTCTAAGCTATGCTGATCCCGCTATTGTGGGGACCATTTTTTTTTAAAAACAACAGCTCCTGTTTATTTTTTTATTTTTATTTATTTATTTTATTTATGGCTGTGTTGGGTCTTCATTTCTGTGCGAGGGTTTTCTCTAGTTGCAGCGAGCGGGGGCCACTCTTCATCGCGGTACGCGGGCCTCTCACTATCGCGGCCTCTCTTGTTGCGGAGCACAGGCTCCAGACGCGCAGGCTCAGTAGTTGTGGCTCACGGGTCCAGTTGTTCCGCGGCATGTGGGATCTTCCCAGACTAGGGCTCGAACCCGTGTCCCCTGCATTGGCAGGCAGATTCTCAACCACTGCGCCACCAGGGAAGCCCGGGACCATGCTTTGAATAGCAGTGAGGATGTAGAAAGCCTTCTTGGAGGAAGCACTTCTTAAGCTAGGTGCATTTCCTGGCTGGTTTAGTCAGGTTAAATAAAAGGGGATGGGCAAAAGGCAGGAAGAACAATATAAGTCAAGTAACAGAGGCAGGAAGATAACGTTTCATTCACAGGAGGGCAAATGGAACCATGTAAATAGAGCAGAGAAGTCTCATAAGGGCATGAATGAGAAGGGTAGAGAGATGAGGTCGGGCCACATTATTAGCTGCATTAAAGCCTCTTCTGAGGATTCTGGACTTTCCAATGTGAATTCTTAAGAACCTGATGTATCATCTTCACACCTTATACTGTTATAGAAGTGTTCAGTTTATAAAACACATTTCTTATTCATTATTGTCACCTGATCCTCACAACAACACTGGGAGTTAGGTCAGGTGTTTTGTTTTCATTGCTATTTTACAGGATGAGGAAACTGAGGCTCACAGAAGTGAACTTACTTTCCGAAGTTTATCCAAACTTGGATTAGAGACAGTAGCCAAACCAAGTTTTTATGACACCCACTCCAACGTAATTTTTCATCACATCACACTGCAGATTGCCACTTTAAAACAGAGGGTCCTGAAAAGGGGCACTTGTGAAATTATCTTCACATTATTCCAATCTTCTCTTTAACTGCAGCTCATTATCTGGCTAAGGAAAATCTGCCTTTAGAATTATAATTCTCTGACCTAAAAGGCTATTAATTTCCTTCTATTTAGTCACTGAAGGATTTCTCCCTGCCCCCTCCATTCTCACTGTATGTTAAAGAAGAATGAAATTATTGGAGTAAGAATATGAGGAGGCACCTGCTAATCTATTTTGTTTGAGAAAATTAAATGGAACCGTTGGAGTCTCTTAATGATAGCGTCAGAGTCTCCTCCCAGAGGCCTTCTTTTGTAGTTTCACTTGCCGTGCATCTTTTGTTTGTATCTCCCAGCCTGGAGAATTGATCACTCTGTTACTGCCTATTGTGACCTTACAGGAGTCTATTATTCACAAATTTCCCTTCTTTACTGACTTTTTTTTTGGAGATTTGCAGGGCTAGGGGACTGATGGTGTGGCATCAGTGTCATATTTTCTGATGCTTTCTTTTCAGTTGCAAAGAATGAGTTTTGCCGTGTTGGAATTAAGTGGGTCCAAATTCCATCTAAGCAGCTCAGGAATTAAGAAACACTTTTTCTAGAAAGGAGAAGAGAGAGAGAGATGGACTCAATTGAAAGGTCTACAGAACTTGTATCATCAGACAGGTGATACAAACTCAGGAGGTTCTCAACCAGCATTTCAAATTTGACTAATTTCTAACTTATCGGTTGAATGTTCAGACAGTACCAAATTGAGTTTATTTGTGTTTATCTTGTTACTAACTACTTAGGCAAGAAAAATTTACTGGCTGTGTGACCATGGGCTAGTCTCTTAACCTCTCTGAGCCTCAAGCATCATTAACTGAAAAGGGGATAATGAATTGTGTCAATCTTGCAGGATAGTTGTGAGGATTAAATGGTATAATTTACACAAAGCGCTGTCCGGCACCAAAGTAGGAACTCAGTAAATGCTCTCTCACTCATTGTCATGCTTTCTCTGAAAGGAACATGAAAGGAAACAGACCTGAAGAACACATCCCTCTGCCTTTAAAGGCAGGCAACTAAAGAACAGAGCTGTTATCTGATAAACTGTAACTTTATAGAGTCAAGGCAGATCCTTTGGATCAGGGACTCCCACTTTCTAGACTGACTCACAGTAAGAAATGCATTTTACATAGTTTCACAAAACAATTATTTACAGTAATGCAATATGAAAGTTTCATTCATTTCTACTCCTGTCTTGTCCATTCCACTCTATTGTATTAGGAAACAAATGCTGGTCAGGATCCATACAATTGATAAAAAAAAAAAAAAAAAACAAAAGAATGGGTTTCATTCAACCTGCAGTTTGAAAAATACTGATTTAGATGCCCCAAACTCCATTTCCATCAACCAAGAAAAGAAAGAGATCTCACTAGTACTATCTAGATTATCAATCCTGCTCATCCTTCAAATTTTAGCTGAAATGCTTCCTGAGAAATCATTCTCTGACCTCTCCAGTCTAGAGCATATTCCTTTGTTATATGCTGTCTTAGGACCATGTTCCTTTTCTTTAGAGCATTTACTACAGTTGAAAATTATATATTTATTTGTGATTTTCTGATTAACATATATCATCCCCAATAGAATGTAAGGTCAACTAGGACAGGAAATTTGTCCATCTTTTTCATTAGCATATTTCAGTATCTAGCCCAGCCCAGCACCTGGTACATAGTAAGAACCCTATAAATATGTGCTGAATGAATGAGTGAATGAACAAACTAATAAATGAATGAATGAAGATGTTCATAAACCCATAGGTAAACCTGGTCAGTCATCAACCAGCTATGAAATAATTAGTTGGCTTTGCTTTCCAAAGTGAAAGATGTGCTGAAGTTCTGTTAAAAAGTGTCTCTTCTAGTAGACTGTAAGCTCCATGAGTGCCAGGATCATGTCTGGTTTTGCTCCCCACTGCACCTCAGAACCAGTAGAGTCCGTAGCAAACAGCAAATGCTTCAAAAAGAGTTGTTGCGTTAGTAACAAATTTATAGATGGGGCCTCTGGAAATTTTCCAAGTTTTATGAACGGTTTTTAAGATGAACCTAATGATTGCAAATGGTCTCATGCATTAAGCCTTTAGCAGCATTGCAGAATGTCAGAGGTGGAAGAGACCTTACACGTCAATAAGCAGTCAGCTAACATTTTTTTGTAAAGGGTCAAATAGTAAACGCGTTCAGCTTTGTATGCCATACAGTCTCTGTCACAGCTACTCAACTGTGCTGTTGTAACTGCAAAACCGACCATAGATAATACCACGTGAATAGGCATGGCTGTGTTCCGACAAAACTTTACTTATAAAAAACTGGTGGCGGACTACATTTGGCTGCAGTTTGCTGACCCTAACTAACTCTAATCCAACCCATATTTTATAGGTGAGAGCAGAGAGGGACTATTTCTCCATAGGCACGTGGTTTGTTCAAGGTCACACCACTAATAAATGACAAAGTGGGGACTTTCAACTTCTAGGTTCAATTCTCATGACACAGCAGCCATGTTTTAGGGTCTGCCTGCTTCAGTCCTGGTGTTGGTCCTACACTGCCTTGTTTATTGAAGCTAACAGACTTTGCCTTAAATTTGATTTGCATTGGTGGTTTTTCATTTTTACTTTTTATTCTATCAATCATCCATGTGGTCTAAAATCCTTGGGAGAGATCAGCTTCACAGGGAAATTATACAACTCCTATTTTATTAGATGTAGGAGTTCTGTCTCCTCACATATCCAGAGAGGGTATGTACTAGGTTCTCTCAGGCAAACTATTCTGACTTGTATAGTATCAAGGGCTGGAGGAGACTAGGAGGTGAGGGCTCTGTCATATCATGTCCTACCATACGCCTACCCGGCTCTCTCATAAATCATTCAGTAGCAGGGATTCACTGAGTTCCTACTGTATATGCAGCACTACGTTAGGTTTGGGAAGGAAGGAATGATAAGAATGAGAATATTAATAGCAGCTAACTTGTACAGGTTCTGATTATATGTCAAGCACATTATATACAGCTTCCCTAAAACCTCACCACAACTCTTTAAGGAAGGATCAGATAGACTAAATTGCTTGGATTGGAACCCAATTTGGTTCACGTTGAAACCCTGGGCTCTCTTTTACCACCATCGATGTTCTCAAGGCCATACATTCCTGAATACCCTTCTGAGGATTGGAGGTGAAAAACACAAAGCACCTAGCCCAGTGTCAGCACACAGTATGCACTCATCTGTTCTCATTACTCACCACACTTGCTCGCCCACAGACACAGTCTCCAACCACACGGAACCTCCCAACACTCCTAGAACTAGCACTGTGCCTTTACAGGTGCTGTCTATTCTTCTTGGAATGCTTCCCACCACATGTCCTCTGCTCTACCAAGCCTCAGCTCAAATGTCACCTCTTCTGTGACACTTTCCTGACTCCTCTGGAGACACCAAATCAGTTTCCCCTCCATGTTTTCCCCATCCAGCACTTTGTTCAAATTTCTATTATTGGACCTAGTAAAGCATTTGTTCTCTGGTTCATCACACTAATAACTCTACTGAGACAGGGGCTGTCTTATTGATTTCCTTTTAAAAATAACATCTATTGTGTGTTTTTAATACAGAGAAGTATAAAAAAGGGAAAAAAGAACCATAATTCATCTCTCAGAAACCTTTTTTGGTTTTTAAGAAAACACAGCAATACAGGAACATATTAGGAAAATTCAAACTGTATAATAAAGGTACAAAATGAAAAGTAAAACTCTTCCACCAGCCAACCCTCACCCCAAAAGAAATCTTTGATAACAGTTGTTTACATGGCCTACCAAAAATATATTTGTACATATATGTCAGAATACATATATAGCATCTTATTAAAACAGGTTTTTTTCCCCACAAAGGTTTTTCTAAACACGATATTATGTATCTTAACTTTTCCCCTTAATTATATACCTTAGAAATTTTTTTTGAATCATCACATATAGATCAACCTAATTTTTAAAGTAACCGCATAGGATATTATTTGGGATGAATGTAAGTTAGTTAACCAGTATTCTATCTATGGACATTTATGCTTTTCTTGATCTTACTGTTACAAGTGACACTGAAATAAAAATCTATATGGTAACTTCTTGTGAATGTTGGGAAGTACTGTAGTTCATTGAATCAAAGGTGCATCCCAATTGCACAAATATTAAGATATGCATAAAATGCACATCTATAATATAAGTGTGCATCTTAGAATTAATGAAATATGGTATATTTGTGGGATATCTCCAATAAGTGGAATTGATGGGTCAAAGAGTACGTGAATTTAAATTTTTGACATATGTTGCCAAATTACCCAGTAAAAGGCTACATCAATTTCCACTCCCACTAGCAAGGTCTGAGATCTACCATTTTCCCACATTCTTGCCAACACTTGGCAACAGCCAATGTTTTAATTGCCAAAGAAAGAGACTGTACCTAACTTACATTCATGAAGTACAGTTTGAGAATCATTGCACTAAATGCCTCTCAAACTTTCAACCTTGAGATACTCTGACTTCCTGTGAAATTTCAACAACTAATTGGCTCTAGCAAATTAGAAGTTTTCAAGTAAAGCCATTCAAAGGGAAAGTTTTCCATTTGGAGCAGCATCTCTGAGCCAAAGCACAGCAAGACAGACAGTAAGGCCAGATGCAAGGCTGGAGATTTTATGCAAGAAAAACACTCCCTCCTTCGACAGGAGCAGCTGAAATCACTCAGATCTGAAGCAAGAATTCAGCTCTCTCTGCCTTCTCTTCTAACCTTGCTTAGCTGATTGCCTTCTTAGATTTCTGCACCATTGTTTCAGCCAGCCCCCAAACCTGCCCCCGATCATGCATCTTCTGGGAAAAGATCTATCTTCTCTAGGTAAATGCTGTCTCATTTTATCCATTGCTCTGGACATCTAGATAACAAAAACCTGCACTTGAGAGCAAGGCACTTTCAGCTGACTTAAGAGCTTTGAGCTATCACTGTGGTTGTTGTCTCCTTGGTGTTGAGGTGGGTGATTTCTCAGCTTCCCATAGGTACGGTTGATACCAAGAGTGAGATGGCGAGTGCAGTTCCTCACTTGGGAGAAGTGAGCTCATTGGCATCTTCAGCAGAGTGTCCACATAATCCAACGACCCAGAGAAGAGCAGACAGACAAAAGCTACTTATTTTATTCAACAAATATGTACTGAGCAACTACCAAGTGCCAGGCTAGTGGTGCAGCCTTGAACCCCCAAGCTCCTGCCTCTGTGGAGCCTACATTGTGTATGTGGAGGGAGGGGGTATAGGGGGTGTAGAAAGGACACAACAAAGAAACTAACTAAAATATATAGTATGGCAGATGATGACTAGTGTTATGATGAAAAGTAAAGCAGGGAAAGGAGAAAAGAAATGCCAGGGGTTGGCTAAACTATCATTTATTTTGCCAGGCCCAGTGCCAAGTGTGTTCCATACATGATGAGATGAAAGACAGGGAAAAGAAGAACAGGATGGGGGAGGAAGGGAGCCACTGCACTTAGCTTAAGCTTGTCTTTAGAATCAGTTTGAGGGCTGACACTGTCCAGCTTCACTACAGAGTAGTGGACACACAAAGCAGAGAGAAGGGAAAGTGAACCACTTCTCAGGTTTTCACACTTTTAGGCCTTCCTCATAGTACATCTTCAGAATTTATTTTGCTGACTGTTGCAAGATCAGAAACACTCCTATTCTTTTTTTTTTTTAATTAAAAAAATTTTGGGGGGGGCCATGCCGCACAGCACGTGGGATCTTAGTTCCCCATCCGGGGGAATCAAACCCACACCCCCTGCATTGGGAGCATGGGGTCTTAACCACTGGACCACCAGGGAAGTCCCAGAAACACTCCTATTCTGATATTAAGCACAGTACAGCTCCCAAAGGCAAACCTACACTCTTTAGGATTATATAATTTCTTTTCTTCCAGTCACACAAATAACTAAGCGTATAGAGAAGAGCTTGAATGCAAGGCGTATGTACGGTGAGGGGTTGCACGTGTCAAAAAATAAATAAAATGGGTGAGTGCCATGGAGAGGTATGGGTTAGATCAATGTAGACCATGACAGAGGCGCTATTTGGAAAAAAGACCAGCATGGGAGGTGAGGAGGAAGAGCGTGTAACTAAGTGTAAAAGATGGAAAAAAGAGAAAGAACAAAAGCCGGGGTAGGGGTGGCCGGGGAGTCAGTTGAGCTGCCGCTGAGATCATGGGAAACAAGTAAAAAATGAAATCTCTGCTTTGCTTCCTCTGCGCAGACTTAAATCCCCACCCTCAAACAAGCATTGTACAAGACAAGCTAAGGGGTTGGCTGGTTAAAGCGCTTTTCAAGTGCTTTGCAAAATCAAGGAAACTAATAGTCATTTTTCTCATTGAGGAAGGCTGGGCCTCTCAACATCAAAGAATGGCCTCTCTTTTCAATGAGGCAGCTTCCCACAGCAGTACCTGGCTCCCTTAATCTCAGTAACTACAATAAATGCACAAGCCCCCTTTTGTGTGGAACTCCTATCTAATCAAACTAATCGCCAAACAGATCTTTGCCTAACATATCTGAGTAACAGAGCCAAAGTCTTTACCCCAGCAGAGGCCCCCAGTAAGCCCCTGTGAATGAGAGGAAGGGTGGTCGGGGCTGCTTGGCTACGGGAAGTGGCTTCCTCAGTATCCAGTGAAAATTCTTGATATTGACAGGAATTAGATATACGCACGGGCATTTGAAGGACAAGGATATGGTCCAACTCTCTACATCTAGATTGACTGGGACCACGCAGATCCAGATACTGACAAATTGAGAATAGCAGAGATGCCTCCAAACCTGTTTCCTGGGAGGGAAGCAGAGGAAGCCTAATAGCGTTGGGGGAAGGGGCTGTTGTGTAAGCTGACACGGAGGCCCTCAATTTAAAGATGATAAAAGCTCAGTCTCTAAGGAGGGGCTAAAGAGGCCCCTTTGTGTAATCCAACTTGTCTAGCAAAACAGTCAAGCCAAACCAGGGCTCCAGTAATTGGGAGCTATAAATGGCTACCATTTATTGAGTGTTTATGGCAAGCCAGGTGGGTAGAACATGCTTTGCTCAGATTAACTCATTTAGTTTTCAAAACAAGCCTATTAAGTATATAGTATTACTATTCCAATTGAAGAGTTAGAAAGTTTTGGCTCAGAGAGGTTATGGAACTTGCCTGAAATCATAACCAAGTGGATAAATTGGGATTCAAACCTTGGCCAGGTCTAGTCAAATCCAAAGCTTATGTTCTTTCTACTACATGATACCACCTCTCCCCAAATTTAATGGATCTGCATAATTTTAAAAAATTTATTTATTTTTTATTTATTTATTTTTGGCTGCATTGGGTCTTCATTGCTGCGTGCGGGCTTTCTCTAGTTGCGGCGAGCGGGCTTCTCATTGCCGTGGCTTCTCTTGTTGTGGACCACAGGGTCTAGGCACGGGGGCTTCAGTAGTTGTGGCACGTGGGCTCAGTCGTTGTGGCTCTCGGGCTCTAGAGCGCAGGCTCAGTAGTTGTGGCACACAGGCTTAGTTGCTCCGCAGCATGTGGGATCTTCCCGGACCAGGGCTCGAACCCGTGTCCCCTGCATTGGCAGGCATATTCTTAACCACTGGGCCACTAGGGAAGCCCCAATTTAATGGAGTTGATACAGAATTTTCTCTCATGTATATTTTTCTCCATGACTGGTTTTTCCTTATTCTGGTCCTGAGCTTTAATGGAGGGGCCTTCAGAAGGTTCATTCCTCACCCCTGTAATCTATCACTCTTCAGCCATGAGACCTATTGAGAACTTGAGAACCTGACTGGATTTAAAATTTAAAACTAACTTCTCTGAGAAAGCTTTCAAATTCTAGAATGCCCTGGTTGCAAGTCCCTTATGTGGTCCCAGCCCCTGCAATGTGGAGGGGTGACCTAAAGTTTTGAGAGGGGAAGTGACCAACCCAAGGGCAAGAAGCTGCAGAACGAAGTTTGCAACAGGACTAAACCCAGCTCTTCTGAATCCCAGCCCAGCACTCTTTCCCCTATAGCCTCCTTCTCCCCACTTCCCCACCCTCTTCCTTGATTAAGCTCTCCTTCCCTGAATAAGCCCTTTATATATCCCTCCAAAGTCCATCCTACACACATCATCTTGTTCATTACTATCCAAAGCAAGGCCTCTACATTAGTCAAGCCTGTTACCTTATGCCCACTTCACTGCTCATTTACTGGAGAGTCCCTTCAGACATATGCATAATGTTTGTGGTTTACCATTTTTTATAACTAGCTTAACCTTCCCAGATCCATCAGCGCCTTTTAAAAATTTTCTTTTGTATTCTTCTGTATCCCGCATAGGCCTTAAAGGTGCTTAGTAAACATGGGTTAAATCAACAAATACTGTCTCCTTGGAAAAACCAAATGTTTGCTAAAATAATATATCCTCCCCTGAGAGAAAATAAAACCTGGTAAAAAGACTCCTTATCAGTTCTCATTAGAATTTGACAAAGTATACACTAGTTAATTAGTCCTTCGAAAAGGCTTAGATAGGAGCTTGTGGATGCTAATTAACCCCAAGTCCCACACAGACCAAAGGCAGAGAAGTGGGAAAATATTTTAAGCAAATTTTGTTTTCAAGAGAGTACGGTTCTGTGAAAACCAAACATGGCATATTTACAACATTATATGTTTAACTGCTGTAGCAACTGAGCCAGACTAAAAGCAAAAAATTCTGAAAACAAGGCAGTTCATCATGGAAGCAGCTCACCAACTGCTGAATTCTCAAAACACCTTTTTGAGGTAGGAAAGTATCATTATCCCACTTGAACAACCGGGAAACTGAGACAACCAGGCTAAGTGACTTGTGGGGTGGTGGGGAGGGAGCTAAAGTTATCTGAGGTATATATACCTGGAATGGATATTCTACACATTTGTTTACTGTTCATAAATCACTAATAGGATGATCCTTAAAATACAGGTGTGCTTGACAGTTTAGTCTTCGAAGGTAATTGTCAAAAGGGTATAAATCAAATCCTATTTTCAACACAGAGAGAAGGTTCCTGGTGGTGAGTGAATTCTTTAGTAAACAGCCCCCTCATTTATCTGTTTGGTAAATAACCTCCTGCCTTCTTAATCACAAAGTCCCTGGAGGAGCAGTCTGACCAAAGAAAAAGAGCTAGAATCTACCACTATAATTCACAAAAGAGCAGCAATTTCCGGTGTTTTTTCGAAATGTTAATAACTACTTCATTCATTATACTGATTAGAACTTCACGCTTGCTCTAAGGGTGGAAGTAAGGGTTGACCATCCATGACACAGGAGGATTGTTATTATCAGCCTTTGGCAGAATTTCATTCAGCTATTTGAAATCAGGAGAGAGCTCTCTGATCCATTTTAAAAAAGCTTGCAGCCTCTTTAATAAAATTTACAAAAGTATTTTCAAAGCGTTAAGTAAGTAAACTGGAAAGAAAGTGTAATGAAGTTGTCTTTTCTGAGTTGTCTGTCCCCTGGATACCATTACCACCTATCTAAGTTAGCTCAAGGACTTAAGTATCATTTTAAGTAATCAAGCGGAAGGCTCCAGGCTTTTTAATCTAATTGCCATCTCCTGGGAAGTGCCTTCTTCACTCAGCTAGGTTGAAGGGGAAGAGCATCTCTAGGGATTAAGACATGAGTGATTTGGACGGTAGATTTTTCAATCATTTTGATGGTGCTTGTCTCAGGAATTAGGGAGTTCCCCTCCCCCCCCCAACCAATTTGGTTTGTAGTGAAAACGCTGGTCTGGGTGGGCAGGTGTAACAATCTACCTCTTTGGGGAACACCACTGATCTGTGATGCCTGGTGTGCGTCTCCTTAACATTTCAAGGGCTACAAATTGCTGATCGCAAGAATCTGGACTAATTTGACTGGAAGATGTAAGAAAATAATATTATTCTCAAAGATTTTTTTTCTGAGCTGCCTGGGGAAGAGAATTTTTATCATCAGAATCAGTGGGAGTTTAGAAACTTAACATGGTATCTGAGATTCTTAGAAAATTCTTGCTTTTAACACCCTTATTTGTATTCTGGTATAGAGTAGGTGCCCTTACCTATTCCAACACTGTCTTTTCTTCAGGTATCTTAATATACCAGTCAGGCCTCTACCTGGTTTCCAGCTTTTGTGGCTTTCCCTTTTGGGGCCATTTGCTTACCACCTGCAGCTTCAGGCAGGCTCCAACCCCTAGGATTAAGATAAATAATAGCTGAGAAAGGAGGAGCATTTAAAGAACCCTAACTCAACTTTCTAGTCTATAGTCATAACAGCACCACTGCCATTGCCAGTCTGGCCCTAATTCTGTATCCTAGTCCTCATAATTTGATGGCTCTGCTATTCAGTTCACTTCAGCAAGCTTTAATGAGCATCTATTATGTGCCAGGTACTCTAGTTAGGCCTTGGAAATAGCTCAGCTTAGTCAGGTCCAGACATGTAATCTTAAAATATCATAGCATTTTTTCAGAGCTAGAGTTATGCCTAGGGTGCTATGAGAGTCTAAAAGAAACCTGGTCACTACCGCATATGCTTGTTAATAATAGAAACTGGATTCTTCCACCCCTTCCTGGATTGTTCATGTTGCCTGAGTTTTTTAGTTCCCTTAGCTTAGTACCCTATTTGTAGGGTTGGAGCCATGCTCTGGGATGTACATATATATATACAGACTCCTACTTCTCCCACAGATACACTCCAGTCTCCTTCTTCAGAACTAGCCACTGTTAAAAATTTTCTATGTGTCGTGTATGTGAATTTTCATCTGATGTCAAAGCTTATGAAGAAAAAAGCTTGAGAAGAACGCTCAAACCCTGGGTTTCTAAACCTAATGAAGCATCAGAGTGACGAGAGTCTTTTCAAGTAATAAACGTTTATTTTGTCTTACAGTTTCTGTGAGTCAGGAATTTGGGGGCAGCTTATCTTGGTGGTTCAGGCCCTGTGTCTCACATTAGATTGCCATCAAGGTGTCAGCTGGGGCTGCAGTCATTTGTAGGCTTACTTAGGGCTTCCCTTTCAAGGTGGCTCACTTATAGGATTGACCAGATGATGCTGGTTGTTGACAGGAGATTCAGTTCTTCCCCATGTGGGCCTTTCCACAGGGCTGCTTGAGTGTCCTCCTGAGTGGCACCTGGCTTCCCATAGAGTGGGAAGAGAGGTCAGAGTGGAAGCTGCAATGTCTTTTAGACCTAGCCTTGAAAATCACACACTGTCACCTTTGCCATATTCTCTTGGTCATACAGATGGATTCTGAGTCAATGTGGGAGATGACCACACAAGGGTGTCAATGGCAGGAGCTGAGAATCACTCGGGGTCATCTTGGAGACTGGCTATCACAGGTATAGAGCAAAGCGAAAATGGGCAGAAAATGAACTGGCGGGAATGGGGAGGTGGTGGAAATCAGAGAAAAAACAGCACCCTTCATTGACCACCCTACTTAAAACGTTCCGTGCATTCTTGACATTCTATGCCCCACGACTCTGCTTTATTTTTTTTTCCCATAGGACTTAATGCTACCTGACATATTACATATTTGTTAACTATTTTACTTGCTGATTCCCCTACTAGAATACAAACTCCATGAAATAAAGAACTTAGTCTGTTTTGTTCCCTGTTGGTACCCAACAATCTTCAATTAAATGTTTATGTATTTGAATTAAATATTTATGTATTTGAAAAACAATTGAGTTTTTCAAAGTTCCAGATTCCCCGATCCTATCCTTAGAAATTCTGATTCTGGAAACCTGGAAATCTATATTCTTCTAAATCCCTCCTGGGTGATTTTTATTATCATCTGGGTTTCTGAATCACTGCTCTAAACAATAGGGAGGTTGTGTTTGATACCCTAAATGACCTGTCCTAACTGGAGTGTGCTTGGAACTGGAATAGACTATTGGATGGAGAGAGAGAGAGAGAGAGATACAGATAGAGATAGAGAGATAGATAGAATCGATAGCTGTGGATACTAAGAAGAAATCTAGTCTACCAGGCAGCACAAGATTTCATTTATGCAGCATTTATTGAGTGAGTATCCACTATGTGTCAAATAGTATTGTAGGCATTGGCAATACTACAGTGAGGGATGAAACAAACAAATGTCTTTCTTTGGAATCAAAATTAAAGCTGAACGTGAAGGTGGCATGAGGGACAGCACGCCAGAGGCATGAGGCAGAGCACAGTAATAGGCATACAAACATAACATACAGAAATTGAAGTAAGCAAGTAATTGGTATAGGCGGTAGGGAAGGAATCTTACTTTTATTTTTAACTATTTTCATGTATTGGCTTTACAATTAATTTTTTAAAGTTTTCATGCATGAGGAATTCCCACAAGCACATCTGGGATTGCAAATAATACTCCCAGCATTACCTGTAACCCTGCTTCCTTCATCTCCCACTCAGAATGCAGGTTAGTGTCAGTGACTTTATTATAAAGCAGCATTCACCAAAGTTTTTTTAAAAATGTATATACTGAAGGACTTTTCAGAGCCTTTGATATATTAATATCCATTATAAATCTCAATGCAGAGGGAGAATCTACTAAACATATTTCCCAATTCATATGGCCTCAGACCCAGTTTTCCTCTAAGTAAGTCTCCAGTGCATGTGTTACATATATGGAACATCCTTTGGGAAACAACGGTTTACAGCAAAGTTGGAAGCAACAAGCAACACATGCAATCCTCCACATACTTTCTCTCCTCTTATTTGCCCTCAGATGCAGAGAATTCTAAGAAAGACTGTGATGCCTTAGGCCAGGGTTGGCAAACTATGGTCCAGGGGTCAAATCCAGCAGCCACCTATTTTTTTTTGTAAATATATATATTGGAATACAGCCACACTCGTTCATTTAAGTATTATCCATAGCTGCTCTTGCGCTACAAGAGTTGTTGTAGTTGTGACAGAGACTGTATGGCCCACAAGCCTAAAAGTATTTACTACTTGGCCCTTTACAGAAAAGTTTGCTGACCTCTGCCTTAGGCCATCACACAAACTTGATGGAAGGAACTTGGGTCCCTGAATGACTGCATGGAACAGAGGCTCCTATTTCCTCCATGGATCCTCATTGGACCTTTATCATGTTAAGCCCTTGACATTTTGGGTTTGTTTATTATTGCAGTTGGCCTAACATATTGTTAAGGGATGTGCTAGATATTCTTCTTGCTCTTCCAGATTGACTGTCCATCTTTTTCTACTCTGTTTTGTGCCCAGGGAGGATGCCTACACTTTTGTGAATGGTCACTTTATTAGATTCTCTTTTATTAGTCTTTTGAGTGTGCCATATGCTTTTTGCTGAGATCCTGACTGATACAAGGAATAACCTTGAGTCTGCTTTATTTATATTAAGAAATCCACACATTTTATATGTTACTATTAATATATTACTTGTAGTGCACTTCATAGCCGATGGAGACACAGTAGTAGTATTATAGCACATACAGGTAAAAAAATACTAGATTTGTCTCCATATCACATTTAAAATAAGTTAATATTTTTAAAAAGCTCTCAAGGCTGGGTGGTACAGAAAGAATATCCCCCAAGGATTTGGCAATGAAGAGTCTTCTATTTGCTCTGCCCTGTGACTCCCTTGGTCTCCTCTCACTTCATTATTGCCAATGAGCAGAGGTCTTCAGAGCTCTTTAGAAGGCTGAACCTGGTGGTCTGTCTTACACATCTCTTTGCCACCAGTATTTGATAATGATCCCAAGAATCCACCCACTAAGTAACCCAACACACTAAGAATTCAGCATGGAATCTCCTGGGTTTATGCATTATTGAGATTTTTCAGCAGGGGAGTTTGTGCTCAATACTCAGTTAACGAGGTAATGCTGTCAATCTACTATTTTAAGAACACAAGCTAACGGAGGCCTTAATATATTTAATTAACATAGATTAAATTTAAGGAGGCTATTTTTTACTTCTGTGAATCAAGAATGCTGTTGATATTCTTTCCTATATAAATTGCTCTCAACAGCTTAAGGGGATTATCTCAGTAAACTAGTTCATAAATAGCTGGCTTGCCATTTAAGAAAAAAAAAGTTTAACTGAATCACTTTTTAGAAACTGGATTTCTTCAGGGCTGGAGACATAGATCATGCACTGGAGAGTGAATAGTGAGGTCTCCATTGACCCACAGGTTATTTACTGAGCTTTGTAATAGACAGGGGATTGGATACACTTTGGACTTAGGAGTTTTTTCCACAGGCAATAACATCAATTTCAATCCAGAACAATCTGTAGTATTGATTAACTTTTGGGATCTCTTTTTACCACTACTGATCTGTCTCATCTTTTATTCAACAGCTCCCTGAAAGAAATTGAGAGGCAACTCTGGAACACCTGAGGCAAATCCTACTTGCAAATTCTCTGCAATACTGTTACCTCCTCAGTTTACAAACTGTCCTTAGAGAATGGGGAAACTGCCCAGATTTTTCAGCTCTTTCTGACACTGCTCTGTAAAGGACACTGAACCAGAAATCAGGAGCTCAGAGTTCTTGAGTCACTGAATAGCTGTGTGTCCTTAAACAAATCACCAAACTGGTAGGGGCACCAGTTTCCTCATCTGTAAAAATAGAATAATATTCGTCTACTTCATAGGGTTCTTGACAGGATTCAAAGAGATATACTCATGTAAAGCATTTATTACAATGCCTAGCACATAGAGAGCACTACTATTATTGGAGTATTATTTTCCATAAAGTAGATCAACTCTGCCTATGATTCTATTTTCACCCACTCTTCAATGTAAGCCATCTGTTGTAAAAATGCCCAGTTCATAACTATACCTTTAAACTGTGCCTTCAATTGTAAGTGTATTATTAAATTATAAGTTGTATTATTTCTTATTGTTTTATCTATGTTTGTCTTTCTCTAAAATTCCCTGAGAACTGTAGGTATGTCTCATGCCTTAAGGATTGTGACTCATATCCCTACAAGGACGGTCAGATAACATAAATGAGTTAAGCAGGCTGGGTAGGCATTGAAGTCTACGAGAGCCTATGCTCTGTCTAAAGCAGAGGCTCATTAAGTCCAGCTGAACATTGCCATGTGGGAAAACATGCCAAGTGTAGCTAGATTTTGGCATATATTTTAAAAGAAGCTGAAAAATCTGTATCTTTTAAAAAACGTAAATTGTCTTTCTTTTTACATGTTGAAAACAAATTAATTAAAAAAAAACGTTGTACAGACCAAACAAAAGATAGCAACACCTTCAGACTATACTTGGCTGCATTACTGACTACTTTGTGTGACTTTGCACAGTTACTTAACCTCCTTGTACTCTAGCTTCCATAACTGCAAAATGAGAATAATAGTACCTAACTCATAGGCTGTTATGGGGGTTAAATGAGGTAATGTATGTAAAGAAAATAATTACAACAGTTCTGAGCACTTAGGTAGCATTTACTAAATGTTAACCATTATCATATTCATTTAAAAAGTTATTGGTGAGGAGTTTCAAGATGGCGGAAGAGTAAGACGTGGAGATCACCATCCTCCCCACAAATACATTAGAAATACATCTACACGTGGAACTGCTCCTACAGAACACCTACTGAACGCTGGCAGAAGACCTCAGACCTCCCAAAAGGCAAGAAACTCCCCACGTACCTGGGTAGGGCAAAAGAAAAAAGAAAAAACAGAGACAAAAGAATAGGGACGGGACCTGCACCAGTGGGAGGGAGCTGTGAAGGAGGAAAGGTTTCCACACACTAGGAAGCCCCTGCGCGGGCGGAGACTGCGAGTGGCGGAGGGGGAAAGCTTCGGAGCCATGGAGGAGAGTGCAGCAACAGGGGTGCGGAGGGCCAAGCGGAGAGATTCCCGCACAGAGGATCAGTGCTGACCAGCACTCACCAGCCCGACAGGCTTGTCTGCTCACCCGCCGGGGCGGGCGGGGGCTGGGAGCTGAGGCTCGGGCTTCAGAGGTCGGATCGCAGGGAGAGGACTGGGGTTGGCGGCGTGAACACAGCCTGAAGGGGGCTAGTGCGCCACGGCTAGCCGGGAGGGAGTCCGGGAAAAGGTCTGGAGCTGCCGAAGAGGCAAGAGACCATTGTTTCAGGGTGCATGAGGAGAGGGGATTCAGAGCACCGCCTAAACGAGCTCCAGAGACGGGCATGAGCCTGGCTATCAGCGTGGACCACAGAGACGGGCATGAGACACTAAGGCTGCTGCTGCCACCACCAAGAAGCCTGTGTGCGAGCACAGGTCACTCTCCACACCGCCCCTCCCGGGAGCCTGTGCAGCCCGCCACTGCCAGGGTCCCGTGACCCAGGGACAACTTCCCCAGGAGAACGCATGGCACGCCTCAGGCTGGTGCAATGTCACACCAGCCTCTGCCACCACACGCTCGCCCCGCACTCCGTACCCCTCCCTCCCCCCGGCCTAAGTGAGCCAGAGCCCCCGAATCAGCTGCTCTTTTAAACCCATCCTGTCTGAGCGAAGAACAGACACCCTCAGGTGACCTACACGCAGAGGCAGGTCCAAATCCAAAGCTGAACCCCTGGAGCTGTGCGAACAAAGAAGAGAAAGGGAAATTTCTCCCAGCAGCCTCAGGAGCAGCGGATTAAATCTCCACCATCAACTTCATGTACCCTGCATCTGTGGAATACCTGAATAGACAATGAATCATCCCAAATTGAGAAGAGGGACTTTGGGAGTAACGATATATATATATTTTTTTCCTTTTTCTCTTTTTGTGAGTGTGTATGTGTATGCTTCTGTGTGTGATTTTGTCTGTATAGTTATGCTTTTACCATTTGTCCTAGGGTTCTGTCTGTCCGTTGTTTTTTTGTTTTGTTTACTTTTTTATAGATTTTAGTGCTTGTTATCATTGGTGGATTTGTTTTTTTGGTTTGGTTGCTCTCTTCCTTCTTTCTTTCTTTTTTATTACTTAAAAATTTTTTTTAATAATTATTTTTTATTTTTTATTTTAATAACTTTATTTTATTTTATCTTCTTCTTCTTTCCTTCCTTCCTTCTTTTCTTTCTCTTTCTTTCTTTCTTTGTTTTCTCTCTTTTATTCTGAGCCATGTGGATGACAGGTTCTTGGTACTCCAGCCAGGTGTCAGGGCTGTGCCTCTGAAGTGGGAGAGCCAAGTTCAGGACACTGGTCGACAAGAGACCTCCCAGCTCCACATAATATCAAACGTCAAAAAGCTCCCAGAGATCTCCATCTCAACACCAAGACCCAGCTCCACTCAACGACCAGCAAGCTCCAGTGCTGGACACCCCATGCCGAACAACTAGCAAGACAGGAACACAGCCCCACCCATTAACAGAGAGGCTGCCTAAAATCATAATAAGGCCACAGACACCCCAAAACACACCACCAGATGTGGACGTGCCCACCAGAAAGACAAGATGCAGCCTCATCCACCAGAACACAGGCACTAGTCCCCTCCACCAGGAAGCCTACAAAACCCACTGAACCAACCTTAGACACTGCAGACAGACACCAAAAACAATGGGAACTATGAAGCTGCAGCCTGTGAAAAGGAGACCTCAAACACAGTAAGTTAAGCAAAATGAGAAGACAGAAAAACACACAGCAGATGAAGGAGCAAGGCAAAAACCCACCAGACCTAACAAATGAAGAGGAAATAGGCAGTCTACCTGAAAAAGAATTCAGAGTAATGATAGTAAATATGATCCAAAATCTTGGAAATAGAATGCAGAAAATACAAGAAACATTTAACAAGGAACTAGAAGAACTAAAGAGCAAACAAACAGTGATGAACAACACAATAAATGAAATTAAAAATTCTCTAGAAGGGATCAATAGCAGAATCACTGAGGCAGAAGAACGGATAAGTGACCTGGAAGATAAAATAGTGGAAATAACTACTGTAGAGCAGAATAAAGAAAAAAAAAATGAAAAGAACTGAGGACAGTCTCAGAGACCTCTGGGACAACATCAAACGCACCAACATTCTAATTATAGGGGTCCCAGAAGAAGAAGAGGAAAAGAAAGGGACTGAGAAAATATTTGAAGAGATTATAGTTGAAAACTTCCCTAATATGGGAAAGGAGATAGTTAATCAAGTCCAGGAAGCACAGAGAGTCCCATACAGGATAAATCCAAGGAGAAAAATGCCAAGACACATATTAATCAAACTATCAATAATTAAGTACAAAGAACAAATATTAAAAGCAGCAAGGGAAAAGCAACAAATAACACACAATGGAATCTCCATAAGGTTAACAGCTGATCTTTCAGCAGAAACTCTGCAAGCCAGAAGGGAGTGGCAGGACATATTTAAAGTGATGAAGGGGAAAAACCTACAACCAAGATTACTCTACCCAGCAAGGATCTCATTCAGATTTGATGGAGAAATTATAACCTTTACAGACAAGCAAAAGCTAAGAGAATTCAGCACCACCAAACCAGCTTTACAACAAATGCTAAAGGAATTTCTCTAGGAAGAAAACACAAGAGAAGGAAAAGACCTACAACAACGAACCCAAAACAATTAAGAAAATGGTAATAGGAACATACATATCGATAATTACCTTAAAGGTAAATGGATTAAATGCTCCAACCAAAAGACATAGACTGGCTGAATGGATACAAAAATAAGACCCGTATATATACTGTCTACAAGGGACCCACCTCAGACCTAGGGACACATACAGACTGAAAGTAAGGGGATGGAAAAAGATATTCCATGCAAATGGAAATCAAAAGAAAGCTGGAGTAACAATTCTCATATCAGACAAAATAGACTTTAAAACAAAGACTATTACAAGACAAAGAAGGACACTACATAATGATCAAGGGATCAATCCATGAAGAAGATATAACAATTGTAAATATTTATGCACCCAACATAGGAGCACCTCAATACATAAGGCAAATACTAATAGCCATAAAAGGGGAAATCGACAATAACACAATCATACTAGGGGACTTTAACACCCCACTTTCACCAATGGACAGATCATCCAAAATTAAAATAAATAAGGAAACACAATCTTTAAATGATACATTAAACAAGATGGACTTAATTGATATTTATAGGACATCCCATCCAAAAACAACAGAATACACTTTCCTCTCAAGTGCTCGTAGAACATTCTCCAGAATAGATTATATCTTGGATCACAAATCAAGCCTTGGTTAATTTAAGAAAACTGAAATCATATCAAGTATCTTTTCCAAACACAACGCTATGAGATTAGATATCAATTACAGGAAAAAGTCTGTAAAAAATACAAACACATGGAGGCCAAACAATACACACTTAATAACCAAGAGATCACTGAAGAAATCAAAGAGGAAATCAAAAAATACCTAGAAACAAATGACAATGAAAACACGACGACCCAAAACCTATGGGATGCAACAAAAGCAGTTCTAAGAGGGAAGTTTATAGCAATACAATCTTACCTTAAGAAACAAGAAACATCTCAAATAAACAACCTAACCTTACACCTAAAACAATGAGAGAAAGAAGAACAAAAAAACCCCAAAGGTAGCAGAAGGAAAGAAATCATAAAGATCAGATCAGAAATAAATGAAAAAGAAATGAAGGAAATGATAGCAAAGACCAATAAAACTAAAAGCTGGTTCTTTGAGAAGATAAACAAAATTGATAAACCATTAGCCAGACTCATCAAGAAAATAAGGGAGAAGACTCAAATCAATAGAATTAGAAATGAAAAAGGAGAAGTAACAACTGACACTGCAGAAATACAAAGGATCATGAGAGTTTACTACAAGCAACTCTATGCCAATAAAATGGACAACCTGGAAGAAATGGACACATTCTTAGAAATGCACAACCTTCCGAGACTGAACCAGGAAGAAATAGAAAATATGAACAGACCAATCACAAGCACTGAAATTGAAACTGCGATTAAAAATCTTCCAACAAACAAAAGCCCAGGAGCAGATGGCTTCACAGGCGAATTCTATCAAACATTTCAAGAAGAGCTAACACCTATCCTTCTCAAACTCTTCCAAAATATAGCAGAGGGAGGAACACTCCCAAACTCATTCTACGAGGCCAACATCACCCTGATACCAACACAAGGCAAAGATGTCACAAAGAAAGAAAACGACAGGCCAATATCACTGATGAACATAGATGCAAAAATCCTCAACAAAACACTGGCAAAAAGAATCCAACAGCACATTAAAAGGATCATACACCATGATCAAGTGGGGTTTATCCCAGGAATGCAAGGAATCTTCAATATACACAAATCAATCAATAGGATACACCATATTAACAAACTGAAGGAGAAAAACCATATGATCATCTCAATAGATGCAGAGAAAGCTTTTGACAAAATTCAACACCCATTGATGATAAAAACCCTGTAGAAAGTAGTCATAGAGGGAACTTACCTCAACATAATAAAGGCCATATATGACAAACTCCCAGCCAACATCATTCTCAATGGTGAAAAACTGAAACCATTTCCTCTAAGATCAGGAACAAGACAAGGTTCCCCACTCTCACCACTATTATTCAACATAGTTTTGGAAGTTTTAGCCACAGCAATCAAGAGAAGAAAAAGAAATAAAAGGAATCCAAATCAGAAAAGAAGAAGTAAAGCTGTCACTGTTTGCAGATGACATGATACTATACATAGAGAATCCTAAAGATGCTACCAGAAAACGACTAGAGCTAATCAATGCATTTGGTAAAGTAGCAGAATACAAAATTAATGCACAGAAATCTGTTGCATTCCTATACACTAATGATGAAAAATCTGAAAGTGAAATTGAGAAAACACTCCCATTTACCACTGTAACAAAAAGAATAAAATATCTAGGAATAAACCTCTCTAAGGAGAAAAAATACCTCTATGCAGAAAATTATAAGACACTGATGAAAGAAATTAAAGATGATACAAATAGATGGAGAGATATACCATGTACTTGGATTGAAAGAATCAACATTGTGAAAATGACTGTACTACCCAAAGCAATCTACAGATTCAATGCAATGCCTATCAAACTACCAATGGCATTTTTCACAGAACTAAAACAAAAAATTTCACAATTTGTATGGAAACACAAAAGACCCCGAAGAGCCAAAGCAATCTTGAGAAAGAAAAACAGAGCTGGAGGAATCAGGCTCCCTGACTTCAGACTATACTACAAAGCTACAGTAATCAAGGCAGTATGGTACTGGCACAAAAACAGAAATATAGATCAATGGAACAGGATAGAAAGCTCAGAGATAAACCCATGCACATATGGTCACCTTATCTTTGATAAAGTAGGCAAGACTATACAGTGGAGAAAAGACAGCCTCTTTAATAAGTGGTGCTGGGAAAACTGGACAGCTACATGTAAAAGAGTGAAATTAGAACACTCCCTAACACCATACACAAAAATAAACTCAAAATGGATGAAAGACCTAAATGTAATGCCAGACACTATAGAACTCTTAGAGGAAAACATAGGCAGAACACTCCATGACATAAATCACAGCAAGACCCTTTTTGACCCACCTTCTAGAGTAATGGAAACAAAAACAAAAATAAACAAATGGGACCTAATGAAACTTAAAAGCTTTTGCACAGCAAAGGAAACCATAAACAAGATGAAAAGACAAACCTCAGAATGGGAGAAAATATTTGCAAATGTAGCAACTGACAAAGGATTAATCTCCAAAATTTACAAGCAGCTCATGCAGCTGAATATCAAAAAAACAACCCAATCCAAAAATGGGCAGAAGACCTAAATAGACGTTTCTCAAAGAAGATATACAGATTGCCAACAAACATATGAAACAATGCTCAACATCATTAATCATTAGAGAAATGCAAATCAAAACTACAATGAGATATCATCTCACACCAGTCAGAATGGCCATCATCAAAAAATCTACAAACAATAAATGCTGGAGAGGGTGTGGAGAAATGGGAACCCTCTTGTACTCTTGGTGGGAATGTAAATTGATACAGTCACTATGGAGAACAGTATGGAGGTTCCTTAAAAAACTAAAAATAGAACTACCATGTGACCCAGCAATCCCACTACTGGGCATATATCCTAAGAAAACCATATTTCACAAATAGTCATGTACCACAATGTTCATTGCAGCTCTATTTACAATAGCCAGGATATGGAAGCAACCTAAGTGTCCATCAACAGATGAATGGCTAAAGAAGACGTGGCACACATATACAATGGAATATTACTCAGCCATAAAAGGAAACGAAATTGAGTTATTTGTAGTGAGGTGGATGGACCTAGAGTCTGTCATACAGAGTGAAATAAGTCAGAAAGAGAAAAACAAATACCGTATGCTAACACATATATATGGAATCTAAAAAAACAAAAAAAAAAAGGTCATGAAGAACCTAGGGGCAAGATGGGAATAAAGACACAGACCTACTAGAGAATGGACTTGAGGATATGGGGAGGGGGAAGGGTAAGCTGGGACGAAGTGAGAGAGTGGCATGGACATATATACACTACTAAACATAAAATAGATAGCTGGTGGGAAGCAGCTGCATAGCACAGCGAGATTAGCTTGGTGCTTTGTGAACACCTAGAGGGGTGGGATAGGGAGGGTGGGAGGGAGGGAGATGCAAGAGGGAAGAGATATGGAGATATATGTATATGTATAGCTGATGCACTTTGTTAAAAAGCAGAAACTAACACACCATTGTAATGCAATTACACTCCAGTAAAGATGTTAAAAAAAAAAGTTATTGGTAATAAGGGTATCATTAACAACAGCAACAACAATAATGTTATTAATGACAACAACATTAGTATAGTCTCACATTTACGTCATCACATACAATGATATTGTTATTAATAATTGACATGATTACTTACTGTTTCTTCCTCAGCTTTGCACAGTAATAGGCATGAGGTAGGATAGGGACTTTTCATTCTTGATTTTCCTCCTTTTTCTCTCTCTCCTTATGACTAATGCAATATCAGGTCATACTGATTCTAATGTATACATTTCTCTTTTTCTCTTGAATTTGAATTCCCCCTTCCACCTCCAGAATTACTGTCTAATTTTAGGACCTCATCATTTCTCACCTAGGCTGTAACAATAGTGTCTTCACGGGTTTCTCAGCCCTAGTTTTGGTACCCTCCAATCCATTTCCAATACAGCAGCCAGAGTTATTTTGCTAAAATACAAGTCTGCTCACATCTCACCTCTGCTCAGAAATCTTCAAATGTACTCCAGTAATAATAATATATAATTTTCCTTTCATCTCCATTATGTCTGCCAGGGTTTGTTTGTTTGTTTTGAATTTTTTTTGAATTTTATTTATTTATTTTTATAGCAGGTTCTTATTAATTATTTTATACATATTAGTATATCAATCCCAACACCACCATCACCCCCCCCCCACTTTCCCCCCTTGGTGTCCATACGTTTGCTCTCTACATCTGTGTCTCTATTTCTGCCAGGGTTTTAATACTGGATCTGTTCTTTACTTGCTATGTGACCTTTGGAAAGTTACTGAGTCTCAGTTTTCTCATATCTACTCCATTAGGTGGTTGTGAGGATTAAATGATTTAGTTTAATGTGTATAAAGCAGTTACCACTGCGCCTGGCATAAATAAGTAATTGATAAATGGAAATATTATGATCACTCTAGTCAGATTAATTGGTTATGTTAACCCCTACGTTGATCTCTGAGATCCAGGTTCAAAGAACATCTTAGTTTCCAAACATTCCAGATTATTCTCCACCTACATACTCATGAACATGTGTATTGTGGTTAACCATAATCCTTAGTGCAACCACTACAAACAACCTCCCCCTTAAAAAAAAACAATAACCAAGAGACATAACTAAAGAGCCAATATTGTGAGGAGATAAAATGGAATATGAAACAAAACAAAATTTAAAAACATTAATTCAAATAATGCAGGAAATGAAGAACAAAGGAACAAAGAACAGAAGGGGGCAAATAGAAAACAAATAGCAAGTAAGTAGACTTAAGCCCAGCCCTAACAGTTACTACATTTAAAGTAAATGGGCTAAATGCTGCAATTTAAAGGTAAAGACTGTCAAAATGGATAAGAAACAAGACCCATCTGGTTCAACCATAGACTCATAATTTTAGCATAAATTGTCACAGTTTAAATGAAGACAAAATCAGACAAAATGTACTTTAAAACAAAAAGTGTTACTAGAAACAAAGAGGGACATTTCATAATGATAAAAAGGTCAACCCAGCAAGAAGATATAACAATTATAAATGTACATACACTTAACAACAGAGCACCAAAATACATGAAGCAAACCTGATGGAAATAGATAATTCAGCAATATAGTTGGAGACTTCAATTACTCACTTTCAATAATGAATATAAGTAGGCAGAAGAGCAACAAATGTTGAGCAATGGTATAAACTAAATAGATCTAACAGACATCTTTAGAACACTCCACCAAACAACAGTAAAATATACATTGCACATGAAACATTTTCCAGGACAGACCATAAAAGAAACTTGAATAAGTTGAAAATGATAGAAATAATACAAACTATATCTCCAACCACAGTGGAATGAAATTAGACATCAATAGACAGGAAATATCTGGGGAAATCACAAGTATGTGGAGATTAAATCACACATTGCTAAATAATTAAAGGGTCAAAGATGAAATCAAAGGGAAATCAGAAAATACTCTGAGATAAATAAAAATGAAGACAAAACATACCGAAACTTAGGAGATGCAGCTCAAGCATTGCTTAAAGAGAAATTTATAGCTACAAATGCCAATATTAAGAAGGAAGAAAGATCTCATATGAATAATCTAACTTTACATTGAAAAGAATTGGAAAAGAAAGAGCAAATTAAACAAAATAAATTAACATAGTACACTATATCACATGATCATCTCTATAGACATAGGAAAAACATTTGACAAAATCCAACACCCTTTTATGATAAAAAATTCAACAAACTAGTAATAAAAGGTTATTTCCTAAACCTGATAAAGGACATCTTCAAAAAATCCACAGCTAACATCATACTTAGCGGCGAAAGACTGAAAACTTTCACTCTAAGAACAGGAATAAAAATGAAGGTGTCTGTTCTCACCACTTTTATTCAACATTGTACTGAAAATTCTAGCTAGAGCAATTAGGCAAGAAAAAGAAATAAAAGTCATCCAAATTGTAAAAGAAGAAACTAACTAAAAACTATATTTGCAGGTAACATAATCTTGTATATAGAAAATCCTAAATAATACATTAGAATTAGCAGAAGAGAACTATTAGAACTAGTAAGAGTTCAGCAAAGTTGCATGATACAAGATCTACATACAAAAATCAATTGTATTTCTATACGCTGGCAATGAACAATTTGAAAATAAAATTAAGAAAACAATTCCATTAAAAAGAATAAAATACATAAGAATTAATTTAATAAAGGAAGTGTAAAATTTATGCTCTGAAATTTATAGAACATTTTTGAAAGAAATTAAAGAAAATCTAAATAAATGGGAAAACATTCGTATTCATTCATCAGAAGATAATATTTTAAGTGGCAATACTCCCAAAATAGGTCAACAGATTCAATGCAATTCCCATCAGAATCCCAGCTGGTTTCTTTGTAAAAATTGACAAGCCAATTCTAAAATCTAAAGAAATAGCAAGAATCCCAGAATAGCCAAAACAATGTTGAAAAATAAGATCAAAGTTGGAGGATTCACATTTCCTGATTTCAAAACTTACTACAAAGCAACAGTAATTAAGACGGTGTAATACTGGTGTAAGGATAGACACATAGATCAATAGAATAGAATCAAGACTTTATTGAGAAATAAGCCTACACATCTTGATCAACTGATTTTTCACAAGCGTGCCAAGGTCAGTCAAGGGGAAGGAAGTCTTTTCAACAAATGATGCTAGGACAACAGGATATCCACTTGCAAAAGAATGAAGTTGGATCCTTACCTTACCTTTTTGTCATATACAAAAATTAACTCAAAATGGATTAAGGTTCTAACTGTAAGAGCTAAAAGTACAAAACTCTTAGAAGGAAAGGGGGATAAATCTTTGGATTGGGCAATGGATTCTTATAAATAACTCCAAAAGAATGGGCAACATAGGGAAAAAATAGAGTGTACTTTATCAAAATTAAAAACTTTTGTGCCTCAAAGGACATTATCAAGAAATTGAAAAGATGATGAGAGACATTCATATATCTGATAAAGAATTTGTATCTAGAATATTTAAAGAACTCTTACAATTCAATAATAAAAAGACAACCAATTAAAAATGGACAAATGATCTGAATGAATAGACACTTCTCCAACAAAAATATACAAATGACCAATAAGCATATGAAAAGATGCTCAACATTATTACCTATCAAAACCACAATGAGATGCTATCTCACACCTGCTAGGATGCCTATAGTCAAAAAGACAATAACAAGTGCTGACAAGGATGTGAGACATTGGATCCTTCATAACACTGCTGGGTGGAATGTAAAATGGTGCAGCCACTTTGGAAAACAGTCTGTCAGTTCTTTAAAAAGTTTATATAGAGTTATAATTTGACCCATCAATTCCACTCCTAGGTATATACTCAAGAGAAATAAAAACATGTCTACACAAAAACTTGTACATGAATGTTCCTAGCAACGTTATCCCTAATAGTCAAAAAGTGGAAAAAAATCCAAATGTCCTTAAACTGATGAATGGATAAACAAAAGGTGGTATATCCATACAATGGAATATTATTCAACCATAAAAAAGAATGAAGTACAGATATATGCTACAAATTAATGAACCCTGAAAATATTATGCTAAGTAAAAGAAGCCAGTTACAAAACACTGCATACTATATGATTGCATTTATATAAAATGTCCAAAAGTGGTTGCTTAGGATTTGAGCAGATGAAGTCATGGTGGTGGGGGGGGGGGCAGTGACTGTTTATGGGTACAGGGTTTCTTTTTGGGATGGTGAAAATATTCTAAAATTAACTGTGGTGATGATTGCACATATCTGTGAATATACTAAATATTATTGAATTGTACACTTTAAATAAATGAATGTAATGTTACCAAATAACTATAAAGACATAGATAGGTTGAAAGTAAAAGGATGAGAAAGGTAACCCTTACAAACATTAGTCACAAGAAAGTGGCTGTGGCTATATTATTATTTTTAACCTGTCCATCTTACCTTCTAAAGCTGTGAGTTCCTTGAAGGCAGGGACCACATATAACTGGGCTATGGATTCCTAGCACCTAGCACAATGCCTGGTATATGAAAGGCATTTATTATCTGCTTGTAGAATTACTGAATTGTTCACTAATAGTACATGCAGCTTGCAAAAACATGAATGAATCTCATAGACCTGATGAGACAAAAAAGCTAGACGTAAAAGAATACACACTGTATGATTCCATTTTTATGAAGTTCAAGAACAGTCAAAACTAATCTATGGTGATAGAAGTTAGAAAGGAGTCTGGTGCAATTCTGGAAATATTCTATATCTTCATCTAGGAGGTTTTTCTATATATTGAACTAAACAGTTAATGTTTGTATACTTTATCAAAAGTGTGTTATTACTCAATAAAGAGCTGACACTAAAAATGATCCATATATGAATAGAGGTTCTGGAGTTCTATGTTGCCATTCACCACTTTTCTTTATAGTAAGGTATATTTATGTAGATTATCGCATGAAGCTTGCTTTTATATTAATACTGTCACCATCCCATCCCAACCTCAGCCAATTTACCATTGCTTGCCTTTGTCTCTTGATGCATTACAGAAAAATAAAACAAAAAATAAGGACAAGAATACCCTTTCCTGCAAAGGTTATAAACAGATCCTCATCAAAGGCTAAATATGTGTTAATGCATGGCCTTCCACATGCTACCTCCGGAACATCAGATTATGATTCAGTGTTTAAAATGGGAAGAACTTATCAGTCTGGGGGTTGAGGGAGACTATCCTCCATGACAACAGATCCTGTGTGCACTATGAAATATGCTCCCTCAGTAAAAGGATCATTCTTTAGGTAAGGAGCAAAAGCCTCCTGACGGTATTCATCAATCTCAAAGGAAAAGTACGATCGAAAGAAAAAATCACAGTGAGTGGACACTATAACTGTAGGTGTCTCAGATTTTTCCTTAACCCAATATCTAGAATGCATTAAATCTGATAAAACAGAAATGACTTGACTTTGCTTTATCCTGTCAGTCTGATTAAGCACGTTCCACATTTCCTTCACCGTTTTAGGTGCCCTGAATTATATTTGATATTTGCCCTTACAGTTTGCATGGCAGTTTGAACAAATGCACTATGCTTGTGCCAGTATGTGTTTTACATTTTCTGAACTTAACTTCTGTCCCAAGAGTTTCTCACCAAGGCAGTCCAAAATACATTTAACTAGCTTTTCCAAAGGATTCCATAATAAGAGGGGCTGACCTCATTTTTTCTCCCAGTTAACCACCTTGCAGTTTTATGATGAATCAGAACAAACACAGTTTGTATTCCTTGTATTCCTCATTTAAACATGGCTGATCCAGGACAGCTTTAACCAGCATTAAACCATACACGCTGTCATTCCGGATATCCTTGTAAGTGTCTCAAAATGGTATTTGTCTCTCCTCCTTTCTCACGGTACCCCTCTCTCATTCCCCAAACTCTGGGAAAAAAAGCAGAAAATATTAATATTAATGTTAATTCTCCAGAGCGAACTGTCAACTGTCTATGGAGGAATGGGAGTTGGATTAAAAACTGCTTTCCCCAGGTATGTGAGAGCACTAGCCTGTACCTGTGCCTCACGCTGTTCACACATTCCTCTGTTGTGGAATTCAGGTCAGAAACTCCACTCCTCCTCCTCCTCTTTCCACTCTCCCTTCTCAAGGCCTCACAAGAATGAATTCACAATCTTGGAATGAAGAAGGTGAACGGAGCTTTTTCTTTGCTCATCTGAATGTCTGTGCACTGGCTTGGGTTTTCCCAAATTGAGTGAATTCATCAAATGTGTCGGGGCAGAGGTGCTCTCTCTTGTTAAGCGCACTCCAGCACAAAGGCATTCTCTTCTCTAAAGCCTGTGGCCCAGTGCCTGAACTCCTGGCAGTGAGATACCTATAGAAGCTCCGGTAACTATTTCAGGACAGAAAGGTATGATCCAGCACCACCTCCCAATGCTAAATAATCATTCAACAGGCTGGTTGGGGAAATAGGCTTACAATTCAGAAACAATTCAAGGCACTATTCACTTAAGATTTATAAAATAATATCATTCAGAAGGTAAGTCACAGGAAGAGAGTTCAATACTGACCAGGAAGTCAGGGAAGGCAAATCAATGTCATTTCACATGGGCTCCTTCTTCTTCTGCCTATCCAATTTCCATGTCTCTTTTAAGGTCTAACTCAAGTTTCACCTGATCCAGGAAGACTTCCCTGACCACCAAGGCAAATGTTGAGCACTCTCTCTTTTGATCACGTATTGCCTGAAACTGACACTTATTTTAAAATTATTTCTATTTGTAATTAAATTTGTATTTGTATTTCTATTATTTCTATGCATGTAAGTCATGCCTCTCCATATAGGTTGCAACTTTCTTGAGAATAGGAACCTTGTCTTACACATCATGTCCTCCACAAAGGCAATGAAACACACAGTACATTCTGAATCCTCAACCAAGAAGACCCTCTCTTTTTCACTAAGCCAGACCCCATCTATTCTTTAAGATCTAACACAAATAAACATATAATCCACAGAAGAATAATGTGCTTGCTAATGTACATGTAGCTTCAAGATAAGTCCTCCGTCCTCCCTTCTAATCAGATTGCCATCCCCTAAGCCTCTCCTATACAGAAATTCTGAATCAACCATAATGGTGACAATCTGTTTTCTTTTCCTTTTTTTTTTTTTTGGGCCGTGCCACGTGGCATGCGGGATCCTAGTTCCCTGACCAGGGATCGAACCCACGCCCCATGTAGCAGAAGCATGGAGTCCCAACAGCTGGACCGCCAGGGAAGTCCCGACAATCTGTTTTTGAGACCTTCTCCAACGTCCCAAAAGGGAGGTTGCAGTCAATAATTTTTATTGTCTTTACCATTTACTATTGTTGCTCAAATATAGTCAGCCTTGCATCTTTTTTAGCTCTCTTTCATTATTATATCTTGTTTCTCAAACTAGGTATTAAATTACAGAATGATTGGGATCAGTGTATTATATTTCTGTTTCATCTGCCACAGCCTTTGAATGCAGTGCTGTGTGTATAGTAAGCTCTCAAAAATGGCATTAAATGAACAGAAGATATTCAGGACAATAAAATGCTAGGCAAAAAGAACATAACTAGGGGTAGATCAGCCTCTGCCTATACTTGGAGGGCTGTGTAGTGTTGTTCACCCTCAGTGTGAACATAGCTCCCTGTAACGGACACCAAGCAAACAAATTCCATTGAAGTTAGTTTAAAAACTGCCAAGCAGACAAGATGTACCTTTTTGAAAGAATTAATTCGCTGACATTTTGTGTCAAGATGGCCAACCAAAACACAAAATGAATAATCAGATATTTATTGAGCTTCTTTTACATGCAGGACCCTGTGCTAGGTGATGTGAGAATTTAGTCCACAAAGCAGGTAACTATTCTTAAAATTATTTTGAAAAAGACAAAGCCATGAGCAATATATGACAAAATAGTTAAATAAAGCTCATTTTGCTCAGTCAAAAAGTACTCTCCCCACCCTGCCCTCGCAGCAAGAACTGACTAACGATGAATCAATCTCTGCAAACCTTTGGCACTGCCCATCTATTTTAGGCATTATCAGATTCTGAGTCACTTTACTCTTGCAATTAGTTCTGCACATTTTCCCTCATTTTATGTGAAGAATCAGACTCTTAGAAATCCTAGAGCTGGAAAGGCCAAAGGGGTTGTCCAGGGGTTCTGCACCATTGTGTGTTCGTGTATTTGGTTGGGCTGCCATGGACGTGTTGGCAGTCTGGTGAAGGCTTTGGAGACAGAATAATGGCTTTAAATGCATAAAGTAAAACACATAACAGTGATTCGTACTATTTAAAGTTTTAGAACAGGTAAAACTAAACTAGAGTGCCAGAGTCATGACAGTGTTACCTTTGGAGGTTCTGATTGGAAGGGGGCCTGAGGGGCCCTTCTGGAGTGCATGTAATATGCTTATTTCCTATTCTGGGTGCTAATTATACAGTTATGTTCACCTTGTAAAAATTCATTGAGCTGTACACTATGATTTGTGTACTTTTCCGGATGCATGTTCTATTTCAATGAAAAATTTAAAAAATAAATAAGCTATATAGGATTACAAAGAAATCTATTACATTGAAATACAGTTCTACCCAGATTCTTAAGGGATCCATTCCTTAGGTTAATAATCCAGAAGAAAAACAGGAAGGGTATACAAAGAGATATGAAACATTACAAGGAGTTAAAAATCTACTTGAGGAAAAAAGACTGACAAATCTGAAATCTGAAGAAACCAATAAGCATACTGGATAAGAGCCAAACTAGAGGAGAAGCCAAAAGAGAAACGCGGGAATAAGTACTTTGGAGCTAGAGTGTCAGGGCAGAATAAGTAGAGGATGTGGAATCCATACTGTAAATGGAAGGGTGTGAAGTGTTTGGTTAAGTTGAAGTGAGAGCATTCCTCTTGTAGTATGGGTAGTCAAGGGCTTAGGAGATCTTGTATCCATTTGGCCATGGTAAAGGAAGAATGACAGTACGTAGGATGAAATAAAGCTGGTGACTACTGCTGGGTGCAGAATGGGAAGAGATTTTGCACTGGGATTTCTCACTAATAGAAAGCCATTGAATTTTTTTTTTTTTTTTTTTTTTTTTTAGCTGAGCAGTAAGACAGAACGTTGTTTACGAAACGATTCAGTTCAATTTAACAAATGTTTACGAAATGCCTACTAGGGTCAATGTACTATGCTAGATTCTGCCCTGGTTGATGGTTTTAAATATTCTCTAAGATTCTCTGTTTTGTATCTTTCATAAATACTAGACCTGTCTAATTTGTAAACTGCCAAATTACATTTACATTCTAGGTTGGTATAAACTAGACTGCAATTTATTCAAAACTGCAACTCTTTAGATATTACAAATCAAGCAAAACTGGGGCAAAAAGACAATAGGATATCTTCCTATTTGGGTCAGGAACATGCCTCAAAGTTTTTAGCTGGATTCTTTCCAAGCGTACTGTTTGTCCAAGTGTTTCCCCTTCAGGCAATGTTCTTTTCAACACACAAAATGCTAGGGCTGGAAAGAAGATGAGACACCCAGGGAAGGCAGCAAATTTTAATAACCATTGAATAGCCCAATGAGTCACCCTAACATCTTTCATTATTAACCATTTTGAAAGTTTGATAATGAAAAAGAACCATGGGAAAGTCCATCCAAGTATATATACCCAGATAATGGAGAAACTTCCAAACTTCCCAGCCCATTCTGTTTTCCTACTTGTCTAACATGGAGGTCACACTAAGTTGTAAGTTATCGAAAGTCAGTTTCACATTGAGGAAGAAAATGGAGATGGCTGATTTCAGGGAGTTTATTGTGTTCCTTTCAGTGCCTGAAGGTTATTCTATCTTTGTCATCATGACTACCAGTCAAGGCATGCTTTATGATTTCTATAAGACATTCTATCCAGACTACATGGCTGCCAATAAAGTATTTATTTTCTGAAGACCAACACTAAGCCTCCTTTATTGTGAGGTGCAGGTTAGCAAAGATTAGTATTTGCTAGCAAAATGTGTCTAAGACAATTCTACAAGAAATGAGTTCTCTACCACATTTACTGCTGGGCTAATATTTTGCCCTTATTACCTCTAGGAAACAGAAATCCCTAGGTTCGTAGTCTGATTCTGCTCTCTCTCTCTCTCCTCTCCTTCTTTCCTCTCTCTTCCAGAGGATCTTAAACTATAGAATTTCTGTACCACAATGTATAAAGACTTTAGTCATACAAATCACATACAGGTGGTAATGTCTCACTAATCATTTCACATCGGAAGAGGTTAATTTAATTATCAGCATTTTAATAGTCACTCCCAGATTTTCATAGCCCTCTTATTTTTTCCCTTAGCTCAAGACTAGAGCTGCATCTCAAAGCGATGATGGAAGGAATATGACTTTTATCTGGGCTCCAAGTATAGCGAGGTGAAACTGCTGTGTCTCATGTCACCTGAACCTCAGACTAAAAAGCTTCTTATAATTTCCATATAGTCTCAGAAAATCCGTTTTCCAGCACCCAACCTGAAGAAGGCTAAAAGAGAAAGCTTTGACTTCTCTTTCTTGAAAAAGACCCAAGCAATCATGTGTATGTGTTTATATTTTCATACACATACACATGCACACACAAACCATAGATAACCTTCAGTTCTTTAAATAGTAATGGATTAAGCTTTTCTTATGCATGTGTTGTAAATGTTTTCCCCAATGTGGCATTTGTCTACCAATTCTTTCGCGATATATTTTTGACACAAAAAGTTTAGAATGTGCTCCAATGTATCAACATTTTTCCTTATGTTTTAAGATTTTTATAAGAGTAGTTATTCCCTACTTCACACTTACGAGAACATTTCTCTACATTTTCTTTTAGGATTTTTGCAGGTTTTATCTCTTACAGTTAAAACTTTACTGGCATGTTAAAACTTTACCTGGCATATATTCTGGTACATTGTGTTCAACACAGATTTGACTTTTTCAAAATTATTAGCCAACTATCTCCAAAAACTGATTTGAGATGCTACCTTTACTATATCTTAAGTTAATACATGTAGCTGGTTATGTGCCTGAAGCTGGTAATTTCTTGAGTCTTTAGAAAAGGTGTATACCCTTTAACTTAGCAGTTTCACATGTAGTTATGTACCTTTAGAAAAATCATAGATAAGTATAAAGTCTCAGCTATAAGAGTGTTAATCACAGCATTATTTATAAGAACTTATATTGAAAACAACCTAAACTGCCTAACAATAGGGGAGTAACTCAATAAATTACAGTATAGCCATTTGATATGATTCAGTACAGCCATTGCATGATAATGTATAAAGTTGTTCGGGATGTGATATGAAAAATATTTATGATATTGATAAATGCAAAAAGGAGGTTACAACAGAGTAGTATGCACAGTATAATCACATTCATGTAAGTTACACAAATGCACACACATACACAAAACTATTGGAAGGATATGCACAATAATGTTAGGTGTTGTGGAATTACGGGTAATCTTATTCTTCTTTTTTGTGCTTTTCTGTATTTTTCTACTTTCTACAATGAAGATATATTATTTTGTAATCAGGAAATTATAAGTTTTATTGTTAAATAAAATAAAATTCACAATATCCGCATGTTAACAGGAAGTAACCAAACTGAAATATGAGACATAAAATTTATTGCTTATTGCTTTAAAGATGTTTCAACCTCTGTGGAGATCAAATTAATTGTCAGGGAGTTATCCATATACTATTGTGTGAAAATCTCTCTACTGAGAGGAGCATAAGTTTTTCTTCTTGAATCTATTAATATGGTAAATTACATTTATACAGGCATACCCTGGAGATATTGCCGGCTTGGTTCCAGAGCAATACAAGAAAGTGAATATCTCAACAAAGCGAGTCACACAAATTTTTTGGTTTCCCAGGGCATATAAAAGTTATGTTTGGGGACTTCCTTGGTGGTCCAGTGGTTGGGACTCTGCACTTTCACTGCAGGGGGCATGGGGGTTCAATCCTGGTCAGGGAACTAGGATACCACATGCCTCATGGCATGGCCAAAAAAAAAAGTTATGTTTGCACTTTACTGTAGTCTATTAAGTGTGCAATAGCATTATGTCTGAAAAAACAATGTACATACCTTACTTTTTTTCTTTTATCTTATTTTTTTATTGAAGTATAATTGATGTACAATATTATATAAGTTTCAGGTATACAACATAGTGATTCACCATTTTTAAAGGTTATATTCCATTTATTTTTGGCTATGAAATATTGACTATATTCCCTGGGTTTGTACATACCTTAATTTAAAAATACTTTATTGCTAAAAAGACAATTACAATAGTAACATCAAAGACTGCCAATCACAAATTACCATAACAAATATGATAATAATGAAAAAGTTTGAAATACTGTGAGAATTACCACAATGTGACACAGTAGACATGAAGTGAGCAAATGTTGTTGGAAAAATGGTGCCGATAGACTTGCTTGCAGCAGGGTTGCCACAAACCTTCAATTTGTAAAAAAATGCAATAAAGTGGAGCATGATAAAACAAGGTATGCCTGTTGCATTCCTGGAATTAACCCAACATGTCGTGATAGATTTTTCTGTTTTATATCCTGATGGATTTATTTCTCTAATATTTTGTTTAGGCTTTTAACATCTATATTCATGAAAGAAGCTATCCAGTAATTTTCCTTTGTTGTCATTTTATCCTTTTTTTTTCTAAAAGTTATCCTTATTTCAAAAAATGAGTTTGTGTGGGCATACTCCCACTTTTTCTATTCTCTGGAAGAATTTGTTTAATATTGGGATAATCTGTTTTATGAAGTTTTGGTAAAACTTTAACTACAGAATTCATTTTTTAAATAATTATTCTTCTAGAAAATTGTCCACTATCAAAATTTATTGCCATAAAGTTGTTCATAACATTCCCATTATATTATTTTTTGCTTTAAGCCATTTATTAATGAAATATTCATGCATCAATTTATAACAGACTTTGTGTTATATACTGGGAATACAGTAAAGAATAAGACGATGAGGTCTCTGCCCTCAAGACAACTACCATCTATGGTAGGGAGGCAAACATTAAACAAACAAGTATACAAATAAGTATTTAATTACAGTGCTACAAAGGAAAAAGTCAGGATGCCATCAGAGCTTAAATTGGGAACTCAATCCAGAAAGTCAAGGAATTCTTCCATGAAGAAGTAGTATTTAGGCAGTCATATTTAGGTCATATTTAAATCAGGAATAGTACTTAGCCCATCGAAGGAGAATAGGACTATTTCAGGCTAAGGAAATAGAATATTCCAAGTCCTTTCCTTGAGTGGGATGAATTCCAAGAAGTTAAGAGAGAGATCAGTGAACGTTTGAGGTTGTAGAAGAAGGCAGATCATGAAACATTTTATAAACCATGTAAAGATTTTGGAGTTTTTTCTTTTTCTTTTTTTAAACATCTTTATTGGAGTATAATTGCTTTACAATGGTGTTAGTTTCTGCTGTATAACAAAGTGAATCAGCTATACGTACACATATATCCCCTCCCTCTTGAGTCTCCCTCCCACCCTCCCTATCCCATCCCTCTAGGTGGTCACAAAGCACCGAGCTGATCTCCCTGTGCTATGCAGCTGCTTCCCACTAGCTATCCAGTTTACATTTGGTAGTGTATATATGTCCATGACACTCTCTCACTTCGTCCCAGCTTATCCTTCCCCCTCCCCATGTCCTCAAGTCCATTCTCTACGTCTGCGTCTTTATGCCTGTCCTGCCCCTAGGTTCTTCAGAACCATTTTTTTTTTAGATTCCATATATATGTGTTAACATACAGTATTTGTTTTTCCCTTTCTGACTTACCTCACTCTGTATGACAGACTCTAGGTCCATCCACCTCACTACAAATGACTCAATTTCTTTTTATGGCTGAGTAATATTCCATTGTATATATTTTTAATATCTATTACATCTGTACTTATATCCTCTTTTCTAAAATATCACTCATATTGATTATTTGATTACTGACCTTATTTTTCTTGCCAGAGGTTTTTCAGTTTTATTATTCTTTTCAAAGAACCAACTTTTGATTGTTTTTTTTTAAAGATTTATTTATTGATTTATTGATTGATTGATTGCTATGTTGGGTCTTCGTTTCTGTGCTAGGGCTTTCTCCAGTTGCGGTGAGCGGGGGCCACTCTTCATTGCGGTGCGTGGGCCTCTCACTGTCGCGGCCTCTCCTGTTGCAGCACACAGGCTCCAGACGCGCAGGCTCAGTAGTTGTGGCTCACGGGCCTAGTTGCTCCGTGGCATGTGGGATCTTCCCAGACCAGGGCTCGAACCCGTGTCCCCTGCATTGGCAGGCAGATTCTCAACCACTGCGCCACCAGGGAAGCCCCCAACTTTTGATTTTAAGGATGCTTTCCACTGCATGTTTGTTTTCTATCTCATTAATTTTTGCTCATATTTTAATTTTCTTCAATCTTTTAGATTTATTCTATATCTTTCTAAAATCTTTTAAGGTAAATGTTTATACAATTAATTTTCAGTCTTTCCTTTTTATTATAAGCATTGAACACTATATATTTTCTTCTCTATATACCTTTCACTATATCTCATAGTTTTGATATGTAGAATTTTCATAATCATTCAGTTCTAATGTTTAGTTTACATTATGATTTCTTTTTTTAATGTGTGCTTTTAATGTCTAAATGCATGAGGATTAAACATTTTTTCTTTTTGTTATTGACTAACTTAATTTCAATGTGGTTAGAAAACATGTTCTGTGGATATGGATTTCTTTGAATTCTGTTGGAATTTGCTTTAGGGCACAAGACATGGTCAATTTTCATGTATGTTCCATGTGTGCTTGAGAAGAATGTGTATACTCTAATTGTTGGGTACAGCATTCTATATACATTCATTATATCAAACTTGTCAATTAGGTTGTTCAAATATTCTACAGTTTTGTTAATTTTTATCTGCTTTAAGTATCAATAATTGAGGGAGGTGCTTTGAAATCTTCCTCTAAGATGGTAGATTTGTGAATTTCTTCTAGCATTACTGTTAAATTTTGCATTCGATTGTGAGTGGTAAGTGATCTGCTATCAGTTTAACTGTAGTTCCTTCGTAAGTGATCTTTCTGCTTTTAAGATATTTTTGTTGATGGTGTACTGAAGTTTCACTACCTTTGCCTAGGCTAGGATTCTCTCTCTCTCTCTCCCCATCCCTATCTTTCTATTTCTATCCCTGTCTCTATTTCCCTCATCCTGTTTGGTATAAGTTGTGCTTCCTGAATCTGGGGATTCATGTCTTTCATCAGTTTTGGAAAATTCTCAGTGATTACATCTACAAATAGGGCCTCTCTTCAATTCCCTCTATTCTCTCCTTCTGGGGAGCTAATTAGATATAACTTAAGTGTTCACATTCTGTACTCCATCTCTCTCTATTTTTCAAAAATATATTCCAGCTCCTTGTGTTTCTGTCTCTATTGTAGATAATTCTTCTAGATTTTTCTTCTAGTTTACCAATTCTCTCTTCACCTGTGGCCTGAGCTATTGTTTTAAACAGTCACTGCATTTCTTATTTCAATAAATACATTGCTCATTTCTAATAATTAAGTTCCACTTAATTGACTAGAATACAGGTTTTTGACGAATGGAGGGGAACCTGGGTGCTTTCAGGATAATAATTCAATAAATAAGCATAATTATTTTATTTTTCAATAGATCAATTATACCTTATTTTAATAAAGAAAAATAATGACTTACAAAAACTACTTCATTTTTAACTTTTTAAATATGGAAACTTTATTAATCCATTCCTATCAGAGAAATATAACACTGATCATCTTTATATGCTTGACTTCCAGGGATTTATTTCCTTTGCTGATAACTCATAAAACTGATACAAGTTTTGTTGCTTAATTACTGGAGTGGGATGGAGGAGAGACAGAAGCTATCACCCTCATAAGCAGATTATCCTTTTCCCAGGTTTTCAGAAGAAACAATGACCAACAACCTACCAGAAGTTTTCATTTGTAGAAATTTCATCACTGAGTAATCATAATTGTCAATTCACCTCATGTGTCATATATGATGAGTGAAAAGGTTGAATGGCAGAAGCCCACTGAAGAACAATGGCTTCTAATTGTTCATTTGATCATATCCAAACTCAAGAGCATACTATTTAAGAATCTACATTATTTGGCCTTGTCTCAGTACCCAATACCTCATCTGGCAGGCATCTCCTAACAAATATGTATTCCATTTTCCCATCTATTAGCTCAGGCTTAGCAATATATGATGATTTAGTGATGTTGAAGTGAATGAAATAGAACTGAATGCTGGCCATGTATCATTACCAATTTTTCAACATTGATCTCATTCCTTCCTTTTCACCAAAAGTAGAGTCTGAGCCATTATATTCATCCCACATATTTTGGTTTTTGATTATATTTAAATCAGTCCTTCAGAGAAGTGGTTGCCAAATTCTCTTTTTTAACAGTAAGGTCCCCACTCAACCCCACCCAAATCATTTACCCACACACAGAGTAGAAATGAAGGTGCTCTAGTTAAGCATGCTGCTAGTGAAGCATGTTCTGGCATGAGTGAAGTGGCTGCTCAGCCTCTTCCTTGCTCCATGCAGCAGCCTCAGTGGTAGCTCCTCAGAACCCTGGCACTTTAAGGAACAGTTTGAAATTAAGTATTATCTTTTTTAAAAAAAAATTATTTATTTTTACTTATTTGGCTGTGCTGGGTCTTAGTTGCAGCATGCGAACTCTTAGTTGTGTCATGTAAACTCTTAGTTGTGGCATGTGGGATTTAGTTCCCTGACAGGGATCAAACCCGGGCCCCCTGCATTCGGAGTGCGGAGTCTTAGCCACTGGACCACCAGGGAAGTCCCAGTATTATCTTTAAGTAGGTTGTAAAGTGCTTGAGGTCAGGGCCCTCTTATATTTAGCATAGACACTCAGGAAGCATTTGTTACATATTGATGTTGTACCAGGGTTCTATTCTCAGATCTCTGCTCTTTTTATTCTACATGTTTTCCTTGAGTTAAGCTCATCTATTCTCATACTTTCAACTACCATCAATATATCCATCATTCATATATATCTATACATATCTGTATCTATATATCTCTCATTTTATATATATATATATATATATATATATATACATACATATATATATATATCTCAGGCCCAAACCTCTACCGAGAAATAGTATTTCCAACTGTCTCATGGTTATCTCCACTTGTAAGGACCAAGGGACATTGGGCATCTCAAACACAAAACATCCAAAACTGATGTCACGTCTAATTCCTCCTAAATCTCTCCCTCTTCACGTGTTGAATCAATCATTGCCATCACTAAGCTAGACACCTAAGGTGGGAGTTTTCCTGAGTAATTCATCTTTTTCTGACCCCATGTGCACCAAATCAAAAAGTCCTACCGATTTTATCTCCCAAATATCTCTTGTGAATCTGCTTTTTCCACTCCACTTCTATAATCGTTGTCCTAGTTCCTGCACTTATCACCTCTTACTGTACAACTTAGGAAAGTTGTCACCCAATCATTCCACTAGACTTCTAGTATCCACCCTTATGTTAGAATCTTCTAGTAGATCACTATCACTTAGATGAAACATTTCAGGCTTCCTATGTTATTCAAGGTCCTTCTTGATCTGGCACCTGCCTGTCCTGGCTTTGTTTTTCATTGATTTCTACCTGGCACATGGTGCTTTTCTAACACTGAACTGCTTGGAGATTTCCAAACACACCATGCTAGTTCTTGCCTTGGTTTTATGCTCAGTGCAGCAACCTCTGCTTTACTCTTTCTTTCCATCTTCACCCCTGTCCCTGGAAAACTCCTTTCTGTCCTTTAGGATGTCCTACGGAGACTTCTTTAGGTGTTTCCCTCCTCTTTGCTTTCGTAATATTCTTTGCATATTTCAAGTAGAATGCTATGCAGTAAATGCAATGGAAATCTGTTTGTGTGTCTGTCTCCCTTGCTAGACATTTAACTCTTTCAGGGCAAGGACTGATGGTGGTGGTGGTAACGATGGTTTATAGAATGTTTGTGGAAGGAAGGAAGGAAGGGAGAAAGAAAGGAAGGAAGGGGGGCAGTGGTCCCCTAACTCTTTAAGGAATGGCAATCTAAATTTGCCTGCTGGATTTTAAGTACAGATTGTATTAATATACAACTATCAGGGTCTTATGGTATCTGTGATTTTACTACCAGAAACCTCAACTCTGGCAGTGAATTATATGTAATCAAATGGCTTGGACTATGCTATGACTGCTAATGACTTTTAGATGGCTGCTAAAAGTAATTTTTATAACCAGAAACTGTCGAGCCTAAAATCAAATGTTTCTTGCCTCTCCTACGAGAGATTAATGCTAAAATGCAAACTCTCGGGAGGGCCCCAAACTGTGGTTTGAGAAGGAGGGCCAGTGACCTCTTAGTGACTGTTGAACAGGAGTAACTTCCTTTCCTTCTTTAGTGGATATTAAGTCCTTCAAAATCTGAACGTTCTCGCTGAGAAGCTGAGGAGCTCCTTACCTACATAAAGGTTGGTACCCTCAATTCAGGAGACAATAAAAAAAAGTATAGCAATGTTGGAGAAAATGGAAAGAAAGACCAAGAAGAAAATTTAGTTTTATGTGGCAAGGGGTTTGGGGGTGAAGGGAAGTTTCTTTCAAATCCAGCGAAGTGAACTTGAATACGATCCAAGAAATAGTTTTTGAACATCTGCTGTCCCAGGCACTATAAGGAATACATAAATAAATAAAATATAGCCCCTGCTCTCAAACAGCTCATAATCTGCCAGGCAAGGACTTTGCAGAAACCTAATCAGATGTCTAGACCAGTGGTTTCCAAATTGTGTACTAGAAAACCTAGAGTTAGTATTTGACAGAGATGGACATTTAAAATGAAGCATTTAAAATGTTGTAAGATACATTTGAAAAAGTGTTTCCCACCAAACAGGGAAGATGCAAGGAGCTAAGGAATATATTGAACAATTCTATTGCTCTATGATTTAAGGAATTCAAGCAGATGCTGCTGCTGGTGGTGATCATGACAGTGCCAGTTAATATCTACTGATTGCTTACTACGTGCTAGGCACTCTGAAAAGTCTGCAAAATTCTTCAAACACCTTTACATACAATATCTTATGTTCCCTCATAACCTTTTGAGCTAGGTACTATTATACAAATAGGGAAATCAAGCCTCAGGGAAGTTAAGTAGCTTATACAAGTCCATGCAATTTTTTTCTATTAATATTCTTTTAAGCGCTAGATTAGTTATTAAGACAAACTCTGCAACAATTTTTGATTACTACATCTATGTGAACTTTATTTTTTTTAACTGTGTGGAAAACAAAATGCAAAAACAAATGTGGATTACAATGACAAAAGACTACAACTGTCATCCTTAGCACCTAGTTTCATTTTTTGCACTGAACATATATACAAGTATTATACACATGCACCTATGAAAAATTTCAAACTAATAAAATACTACCTTTATACGTTTTCTATATTTTGGCTCTTTGTATGATTTCACGTGGGTGAAAAAGAGGTAAGCTTCTGTTCAAAAAGTTTTGAAAACCACTGTTGTAGACCGTTTAAGGACTGTACTTTGGGAATTAAGAAGAGATGCAGCCTAACTGAAATGTTCAGGATCTTTGGTCTCCATAGCTGGGAACCCAGTGGTTGCAATGCCTAGCTTTTAAGCAGTCTATATTCACAGAAGGCATAATCACATTAGGTAGAAGGAACTTGGCCCGAGTTTGTAAGGAGAAGAATCCAGTAAACTCTTCTCCTTAAGCTGTGGCCCACAGAGCTTCCCAGAGACCTTCTATAATGGCCACGATGGTAGGAAGTTATTATTTATTATATTAATAATTATAATGAAACTATGACATTGGGAGCAACTATGAGCAACAATCAAGTGATTACTATGCTAAGTGATTTAAATGTACCATCTCATTTATTCCTCAAAACAATCCTGATATATGGATACTATTATTATTCCTATTTTACCAGTGCAAAAATTCAGGCTTGAGTAAACTCGAAGGAGTTAAATCACTTCAGCAAGGTCTCACTACTAGGAAGTGGAAGAGCTGGAATGGAACTGGGGTCTATTGAACACTACCTCCCGTGCTTTCACCACTATGTCAAACCCTGTCGCCCCCAGTCAGCTCTGTAAAAACTCCATTATGCTGCTCTCTTTAATTGAAGCCCCTCAAAAGTAGTAGGAAAGGATGGCAAGGCATCAGGCAAAAAAAATGGGTTGGATACCAAACCTCGTGCTGAAAGCTATGACCCTTAAGGTCAATAGTGGCACTGTATGGTCAAGGGTAGAGGATGGTCTTCATTTTTCCATTGAATGGCTAATGAGATTGCCCCCAACAATGTTTTCCCTGAGCTGAGCATGACCAACCCTTCTGCATATCTCAAGCAGCTCATTCCAGGCTTGTCCCCTGAAGTCTTCTCCAGGATCCTCCTCCTATCATCCAGGAGAAAGATCCTTGGGGAAGGTGAGAAATTTAGAATAAGGAAAGAGTTTCTCAGTGGCTGTCAAGCATCAGGTCCGAGGGTGTTTGGGAATTGATCAGTATGTTTTGTGAAGGTTATGCATACATACATAATTAATACAATTGATCAATAAATATCTCTTCAAAGACTGATTATCACGATTTTAGGGTGAACAAGACTTGTTTTGCACCATCCCTAACAGAAGTGCAACCATTCATGTTACTTTACTACCGCATATTTGCATTTTCTTGGTGAAATTTGCACGAAGAACTCAATTTCCATCTTGTATGAATGACAAACGAGTTGTGTGTGTGTTTTTTAAGCTTAAACAGAGAATGTTTTCTCCTAAACAAACTCTACACTAGGGCCACCTAGGACAATAATTTCCCAAACTTTTAATAACCGTTATCTGCCTAGACATCAACTCATACTAAAAAAGAGAAAAAACTGTCAAGGGGTAAAACAATCAACATCTGCAAAACTGAAGAATTTGGGTACAGTAGAGGTAGATTAAAAAGCAAATAAATTGCATTTCAATATGGTAATTAATGCATAAGAAAGATAAGCCCAGAGGTGGGCTAAGGCAGGCACTAGTAAATATCTTCTCTTAAAAATCTTGCCAGTAAATCATAATTACATACCAAGATCATAAAGTATTTTCGAGAAGGTACCTTTCACTTGGTAAGTGGACAGTGTCTTAAAAATATAACAAAACTACAGAAAAGGTTAATGATTATAATAAGTTTACATTTTAATTTCTTCTAGCTGCAGTTGATAGGAAGTGGTAGGCAGTTTTGGCTCCTTTGTGATAGGGAAGGGAGGTGTCTGAAATAATATAACTTTCAAGTTCTGTGGGGTCTTGTGTACACTTTCACTATTATGTGGGAACTTGGCTCCAACCTTGTGAGGTGTACAGGGCAGATACTGTTATCATCATTTTGCAAACGAAGCAACTCAGGAAGAATTGAAGTGAAATGCCTAAGACCACAGTGGTAAGGCCAGAAGTCCTCCAATTGGTACCCAGTGAATTTCCACTACTCCTACCCCTTTGAAACAAACAGGTTAGATAAGAGTACTAGGTTATCTATGAATTTAATTTATCCAGGATATTCTAATCTACCAGCAGGACAAACAGAGAGATGTACTTCAATTGTTTTAAAACTCTAGGTACCTGAGACCTGTAAATCCAGGGCGCCTGTGCATGACAGAGTTGATCCTTCAGAACATTAAGCTTTATTTTAAAATCTGCAGGCCTTTCAAGTGCATCTCTTTAGTTTCATTTTTTTCCCTCTACTGCTATTTGGAGGGAGGGGATGCTCAGTGTTGAGGGTAGGGGTGGGATCAGAGGGAAGACGAGAGATTTATGGAGACCATGTAAAGGAGGCCATAGGGGTGCCTGTTGTGCTGGGGGGGCTGCATTTCACATGCTAAAATAGGCATTTTCACAAAAGCACACCTAGATCTTAATGAAGAGGAGCATGAGATAAGCCTTATCAGGGAAAAAGAAAAGACTCACAGGAATAACATTAGTGTTTGCTTTAATAGAAAAGCAGGAAATGTGTTTTGGGACCCATCCAAAATGCCTGCCTAGGAAAAGGAGTGAGAGATGGTGTCAGTAGATTTGTAGGTTTATCTAGCTTTCCCCAAACAAGTATTATATGTAAATACTGGTTTATTACTATTCACTCTAATTGTATTAGTTAGACGATCTGGCACAACTTAGGACAAACAAAGATTTATATTCTCTCAGAACTATCAGATGCAGTACAGCACCCTGGCTAGAGTTTCTATATCCCTCTCACAAGAAGTTTGAGAACAGAGGTAGTTTCTCGCTGCTTCACATGTCTTAAGCTTATTACGTGAAGGAGCATTCGACTTAATCTAAGACTTCCATAAATTCAGAAAGGATGAGGAAGCAGAGGTGAGGGATAAGGGTGCATCATTATCATAATGTGCCATCTGAGGGGCCATTTTTGGTTTGTAGGAGATCTGTGGAGTGATCACACAACCCCACCCCTGCCCCCTGTGAATTAAAAATGCTGCCCGCCATATCAGCAAACAAAGGATGCTGCGGAGCCTGAGGGAACTCAGAATGCAAACAAATGGGCTGTCCACAGCCAAGCCCTCAGCCACTGCAGCTACCCCCGCCAAGGTGTACCCTGAGGGGACTCAGGATGGGAAAGAACAGGATACTGGCCCTAGAGAGCTAAGGTGCATATCAAAGGAATGATTTCAAGGAACCCAGACTCTTGCATCTTCCCATACATAGAAAAGTGCTGAATTCATTAACCTGAGACATCTGGTTTTCTTTAACTAGCGGTAAATCTTCTGATGTCTTTGTTGCAAAACCCCCTATATATCCTGGCTCCTCCCTTACCTCTTTGGAGTAGTTCCTCACAGCTATCTGAGAGGCTACCTCCCCAGCTTGAGTCCTCAGGAAGTCCGCCAAATAAACATAATTCTCAACTTTTAGGTTGTGCAATTTTCTTTAGTCAACACCCTACTAATTTGATAAAAACACTAAAATGCCTTTGCCTCTCCTGTGACCCTCTGGCACCCAACCACTTTAGGCACCAACTCCACTGAATGAAAAGGGAGCCCGGTTGACATAGGAAAGGTTCCGGGATTCTGACAGCCAGTGTATAATGATTCCAGTGGGTACACACCCGTTAGCTGAACAAAGGCATTTCCCTGATCCAGGAAACAAAACATTGAATTTCATGTTCAGCTAATTCAACAAAATTCTGGCACAATCAAAAAGTTTGCACAGCTTGGAGTACCGTGAAATTGATTTGGTATATGCATGCCAAATAATCAAAGCTAGGGAAGTGACTTTCTTTTGAAAGGTCTTGTTAGTCATTGCTGGGCAGTCTATATCATTTGACCCATTTGCTGTTGTTTGGGGAAACTGAAGGTTGGTAGTACCTTATTGTGGAACTTGGAAGAGTAGGTTATATACTCTGAATGTTTAGTAGTCTTAATGGCACACAGGAGGATTGCTACATCAGTCAAAGTAATAAGAGGTAAAAAGACTTTATTTGGGGATCATGTTAGGGAGTCGGCAACACAATCCCACACAAAGTTAGTGTGTAAAGATGTGAATCTCCAAATGAAAGTACGAATGTTAAAGTTCAGGCGTAAGAAGATGATAGATTTAATCTTCACACATTTTAAAAGAAAGGAAATAGTCTATATGATGGAATTGAGTCAATGGATTGCCTGGCTTACGAAGTTAATCATAACACTGGGGGCTAGGGTCAGTCTAGCCCATCTGAGCTGATTCATCACGCTCTGCAGGACCCCAAAGAGAAGAGATAATTTAACCCTGCCATCCTTCTAGCAGCATTCAGGCAGTTCCCACTGCTTTACTGCAAACAGGATGCACTGACTTTGCCTGGCTTCTAGACAGTCTATTCAGAACTAGTTTTCCCAGCCTAGGTTCATGGCACTCTGGAGGTTCACAAAGACTGAAGGCAATGTAGGAGTTAAACATCTATTACTACTGGTTTTCAGGGACCATGTAGATAATATCTAGTGATTCTCATCTATGCAAAGCTCTTCAGAACCATCATATCCTCAAGAGACACTAATTAAAGGTTTCACTCTCTCCCCATCTCATTTGTTACAAAATGCATGGGTTGAAGGTTAAGTCTATGGCCAGCACACATAGCAAAGGGAAATTCATAGAGACATGGAAAAATGCACTGTATGACGATTTTTAATGGAACTCTCTAATCAAACCTCTCAGAGTTATGCTCGGTAGTCAGTAACTAATAGGTTGAGGAGGAAAAGACTATATTCAATCTGCCTGTTAACTACAAGACTTTAATCAATTTCAGTGGACAATTGATCTGAGGCAGAAAGAAATATAATAGGGCGGTGATCTAATCTCTAAGAAAGCTTGGTGCCATTTTCTCTTTTCTCTCCAGCTGGGGAGATGCATTAGCTGAGACCATTCCTAAGTGTATTCTACATCAGTGCTGAGGAAGAAGAGGGTCATCTTGCTCAATGAACCACACATATCCTTAGCTACGAACTGCTGAAACCTGGCTTTCCCAGTGTGGTTGTATTTCATCGCACCAGAGCATCTGGAGGGCCTTGCTGGGGGATTGTGGCAAGCCTGCGGGCTCAAAGGCCTGCTCTCCTGTCCAGGAAAGCCAACAGAGTCCTACCCCTAGCATACAGCATGATGAGAACAAAGCACATCCTTGAGCCAGATTTGGACCATGGCTCACCAGTTTGCAACCTCCAGTCTAGACCATAATTATTAGAGGATTTTAGAGAAAAGGGAGATTAATGGAGGCCAGAATGGTCACAGCATGCTTTACGGAAGTAGTGCAATTTGAATGGACCTTGGCAGGTGAGTAGGATTTCTCTTCGTCCAACGACTTCGTTTCACGTAAACATACTTTTGAAAGGTCTACGAACAACACCCTCCCACCCCTACACATGCTCACCAATCTCTATCAGCACATATCTACCCCCATCAATTTAGATTCAGGGAAACATATCCTTTTCCCACCTACGGGATTTATCAGAGAAGGAGGGAAATTGATATATCATCCTGCAACTCAAATTTACAAGGAAACTTTCCTGATTATCCTCTTCCCAAATGGGCTCTCCCCTCAACCTCCCCAACTGACTACTCTAGGACTTAATGTCTGTACCATTTATTTATTCACAGAAGAGGCTTGCAATAAAATAGCAGATCTCTTTGTAAGATGGGATGTATCAAGTCACAGGATGGACAGAAAAGCAAATAATGTGGGACTGTTGGAAGACCACTGAATTCAGCTTGTGGCTCTGTAAATGACTTTTCTACTTATCAGCCAGGTGACCACTTAAAATCAGTTAGCTTCAGTCCCTTTCATCTACAAAATGGGTATAATAATTGCTACCTCTCTCATATTAACTGCTGAGTAGCTCAACTCAGATAACATATGAGAGGCCTAAACACAAGTGGAAAGGTACCGTCATCATTATTATTCAACATTGCAGCCTGTGAGAATGGGTTGTTTAAAGTTCACTCCGGAAGAATGATCAAACTTTCTATTGACTAGTTGCAAAAAGCAACTCTCCTGACGTATTATTCATTATTCCTAGTAGCCTTGCATGACAAGAATTTATAAGGAACACATTTTGAGCTACACATTGGAGATAAGATTTATATAAAGAACATCTGACTATATTGTTCAGGCTCCACTTGAGAAACAGCAACAATGAAGACCAAAGAGAGTAAGTAAATAAGCACAAGTAAAGGCAAAGTAGCCAGTAATGCTGAATGAAAGGGAGGTGATTACCTAGGGGGAATCCAGGCCAAAATACCTGTCATAGGACTTGAGCCCACAGATCTGAAGTCTCCATTGTGACTAAAGTCAATGTTTGGCTTGGGCATCTTCCTAGCAACAATTTATACATTCCTTTTCATTCTTTTCCCCTTCTTTTCCTTACTCCCACTGATTAGGTAGTACAGGGTAATGGTTAAGAATGGGAGATTTGGGTTTAGTCAGACCTTGGTTTAAATCACTGTTTTGCCACTTGCTTTTCTGAGTCTCAGGTATCTCATTTGGAATAATGAGATAATAATAGTAATAATAGTAATTAAGGCACAGAGTCTGGCACATAGTTATTCTTTTTTTTCTTTTTTCTTTGGCTGCACAGCTTGTGGGACCTTAGTTCCCCGACCAGGAATCGAACCCAGGCCCCCAGCAGTGGAAGCATGGAGTCCTAACCACTGGACCACCAGGGAATTCCCTGGCACATAGTTATTCTTAACAAGTATTAGTTATTGTTGTTACAGTAGATAATAAACAATTTGTTAATACACTCCTTCAAAATTCTCCCTAGTAGTGATCCATGCTCCAAAATGATCTTTTACCTCTTTCAAAACTACCCTGGCCAAACACTCAGCAAAGATTTTAAAAAAATATTTTGTACTAATCTATAAATGACCTGTACTTTCTAGAGATATATGTAATTAAGGATAATGTCTAGGAGTATCAGTGGCCAAGGGAATGGATCTATAATAGTCTAATTTTAGACAGTATGTGATAAATGGCAGGTAAAACATTTGGGGCCCTTCTGTAGCAGGGAGTTCCTAGGAAGGTTTAGAAGACTATATAGCTTAATGAATAGCCACATAATAATGGCAAGACTTAATCTAAAATTTATTTTATTCTCATAGCTCTTCTTCTATTTAAGTATAAAATCTAACAATCCAAGTCAACAGGCATTTATCAAGTGCCTGTTGTATGCCTGACATCATGTTAGGTGAAAGATATATAGTAAATGAGGATTAGTTTCTGTCTCCCTTTTAAGCAAAAAAAAAAAAAAAAGATGAATATACTTTCAACAGTTCAAGAGGAGTCAAGATTGAATATAACAGGAGCAGAAGGTGATGTGAATTAGTCTTGTACCTCGAGCAAGTAAGAAGTATCTGAGCCTCCATTTTTTCATCCTAAATGAGTATATTACTGTAAAATATTTTCCTTTCCTATTTCATAGTGTTCCTGCTAGGATCAAATGAGATAGTACACATAAAAGAGATTTTGTTAACTGCATGTAAATTTAGATGCTGATGAAGTACTCATACCCTGCTATGAGAATGAGTGTTACAGCAGTAGCAACTGTGAATGAAAAATGTTGCCTGCCATATTAGCAAACAAAGGATGCCCTCAGTCACTGCAGCCACCTCCAAAGGTGCACCCTGAGGGGACTCAGGATGGGAAAGAACAGGATACTGGCCCTAGAGAGCTAAGGTGCATATCAAAGGAATGATTTCAATGAGCCCAGACTCTTGCATCTTCCCATACAGAGAAAAGCACTAAATTCATTAACTTGAGATATCTGGTTTTCTTTAATTAATAACAGTAATCTTTTGATGTTCCAACTACCTGGTTTTTGTTGCAAAACTCCTATATATCCTGGTTCCTCCCTTACCCTTTCGGAGCAGTTCCTCAGAGCTATTTGAGAGGCTGCTGCTTCCCGGGTTTGAGTCCTCAGAAATTTTGCCAAAAAACCCATAATTCTCAACTTTTAGGTTGTGCATTTTTTTCAGTCGACACAACCCACTGCAAGATGGAGAAACTGCCCATAAGAAATACAAACAGATGAGCTCTGGCGCCTTCCACCAATGTACACTACCTGATATCAACAGTACCTCAAGCAAACAAGGAAGGAAGATCCTCTCACCCTACTATCCTTGGGTTGTTGTGAGGATGAAATAAAAAAGTAAATAAGATCCTTAGTACAACGACTGGCACACGGGCGTTATCATCTTCTTTTGCTATTGTTATTGTATTATTGGTAGTAGCAGGCATTAATTTACATACAATAGCTTAAGCTATGGTCTTGCCTTTCAGAGCTCTGGAGTGAAAAACGAAAGCACTAGTAAGTTTGCAGCCCAAAGCCTGCTTAGAATTCTCCAAAGCCACTAAGTAAACTGTGTTTCAGCAGATAGGAGTCCCCACCCTAGCAGATCATTGTTACATGTAATATAGGTATAAAATTAAAATAATGTTCAGTTCTGCATGACAAAAAAGTACTAAAACCTTCATTGTTGTCAATTTCAATGCTTACTAATGGAGATGAATATAGAGAGAATATTGTTTTATTTACAGAGTATTAAAATCCAGTATAGAATCCTACCTTGATATGGAGACAGGCTTCTACACTGTACATGAGAGTAGAAAATGACTGCCAAAATATTCTCCTACTGAGCCTCCCAAGTTTACAGAATCCACACTTAAAGAAGACAATACCCCCGACCTCACATAAAACAATATCATACTGACAGAAAATATAAAAGTGTAGACTCCTTAACCTTATAGTAAGGTATTATGTTTTAACTTAAATAATTCAGTTCCAATACACCTTTATAATGTTATTTTCCCCTACTAACTTTTCAACCTTATATTCTTCGGAAAGCTTTTTTCTCCACCAGAATGTCCACATTCTGTTCACTGAGGGCACAACTAAACTTTGGGGCCTATCTATTTGTTTCAATGGTAACTTGTGTGATAAAACTCTCAATTTTTCCTGTATTCTTCCCTCAGAGTGGGATTTCTCCTCCTTCAGAACTCTAAGGAACTATAGAATGGATTCATGGATCTATTTGAGAAACACTGACTAAGAAAGTGAAATCTTATTTTATAAAAATGCCTTCTGATACTGCATTGCCATTTTAAAAGATAAGTACTGATAAAAGAATTCAACATGAGTAAAAGAGTGAACACTCAGAAGGATTATTACCAGTTTGATACTGGAAGAATGTTTCTTAACTTTAAGAACTTATAGATCCTCAAGAATACATTTGCTGATACCCAAAGGTTGATAGACCACAATACGAGAAGCAGTGGTCCTTTTCTAGCTTTTAAGTCCTTTGATACAATGGATAGATCCTGATAGAAGGATGTTGGCTCCCTCGACTCTAAGAATTTCTTAGGAAATTGGTTGATAACATCTGCAGTTGAGCTATTCTAGTGATATGAATATTTTGAAAACGATTTTTCTGGTGGTGTGAATAAATCCTCTTTACGTAAAAGCCTAATATTTATACTTACAGTCGCCATAAAAAAGTGAAAAGATATTAAAAAATAGTTCATAGCCATGAAATGCAAATGATTATGATAATCCTCATAAAGACCTCATAGCAGATTGGCCATGAATTGATAATTGTTGAAGCTGGGTGATAGGAACATGAGGTCATATGATACTGTTCTCTCTGCTTTGTTCATGTGTGAAATTTTCCATGAGGAAAACAATTGACCTGGTAGCTAAATGACTATGGCAAAGGACTCTGTGAGAAGACATTATGGAAGATATTCTATCACCACAGATATAAGAGAAATTGGCTTTGACTTTGCACTAATGGCCAGTGTTCTCAGATATCTAGCATTGTGCTTCTGTATATGACAATAATGCTGGGTTTTAGTGTCCAAAGAGTAATCAAGATCACCTGATAGCAGAAGGCAAAGTATTGGAACAATTCAGAATATCGTCCTAATGGGTTCTGTGTGGCATCCTTTAAAAAGGTTCCTTCTTCCTAACCCACAATTTATATTATTGAATGTATATAAAATGGTGTATTCTTCTATTAAGCCTGGGCAGAGGTTCGTGTTATCTGCAGATACCCTGGACCACCCATGTCATATTTGTTCATATCTTAACAAGAATTCTATGCCTGTGTGTTAGGGCTTGTTTTTGTATTGGAGATGCCTCCTTTATTATCTATGATTTTTAGTGATACTCTCATTGGCTAGGGCCTTTTTTTTAAAAAAATCTTTTGGCCACGCAGCGCAGCATGTGGGATCTTAGTTCCCCAACCAGGGATCAAACCTGCGCCCCCTTCATTGGCAGTGTGGAGTCTTAACCACTGGACTGCCAGGGAAGTTCCTGGGTAGGGCCTTTTCTTAAACAGTTATCAATAGTGAATTTGGTTAACACTAGAAGTGCCACTGAAGAGCTTTATAGTAAACTATACCTGAGGAGAGCCCACAGCAGTTCACACAAAAACTAACTCCAAATTGAGACAGGCTGACACAGCTTGTGCAGTAATGCTTTCACTAAGCTATTGATACCATTTGTAATTTGAAGCCTTGAACATTGTCTCACATTCTAAATACTAGTGAGAAACAAACCTGCTAAAACACAATGCGTGCAATGCCTTATTCCAGATTGAGATAAAGTGAAAGTCCTTATTTGTTCGAGTCTTACAGATAGTCAGGATCATGTCATTGATTCATTCAGGGCCAGTTGTTTATTTGCTTCAAGAAAGAACACAAACTTATTGGCATCGGAATCCCAGGAATCTGATTTTATGACATGGAATTCATCAAAATACTCCAAAGGAGACATTTAAGTGGAAAATTCCTTCTGTTCAAGATTAAAGACTAGGTTCTGTTGTTACCAGTCATCTCTGGTAGTAAATTACAGAGCTGCCAGTTATACAACTTTCTTTATAATAGGGCCTGGTGTAATAAAAAGAAAACAGACTCTGAGTCAGAAAACCTGAGTTCTAGTTCAGACTCCTCCAATACCAACTAACTACACACCCTTGGGCAAGTCACTTAATCCCATCTTTATGGTCAGAGGATCACAGAATTATAGCTATTCTGTTACTTACCACTGTAAACAGCAGGAGGTGAGGAAGAGTCCAAAAGACAGCATTTTATTGAAACAAAACTATTTCAAGCTAATACCTCTGTATATCACAGCAGCATACAACTGCAGGAACACCAAAGAGGCTGAAGGAATTCAAATCAAGGGGAAAAAAAACCTTGCATTAAACAACACAGCCTACTACGGTATGCACAATAATTACCAAACTGATAAGAAGTAGCTTGGTTTTTACAGAAGCAGATAAACAAGAATGAGTGAAATTGAAGGGAAGTGACTTAGCAAGATGTCCCAGGGAAAGGGACAGGGCTAGAGAGACCAGGGATGTCTTTCTACAGAGAACATTAAGTAACAGTGTGGCTGAATATTTCCAGCTCTCCACCTTCAGGGCACATGGTAGGATTGCCCTTCTTGGTCTCCAGTTGGTCTCTGATCAAGGCTGACCAATGGTATATGAAAAAAGTGACATGTGTCACATACAGAAATAAGATTTAATTGGTAGTCCAGTGTGAGACCTGCAGAGCTCTCTTTCCCTCTGCTACAACAATCAGTAGTGTTCCGGATGGTGGCTGTTCCATCTGGGTCCTAGATTGAGGACCACATAATGTGCCCCAGATGACCCATGATGGACATGCAGTGTGAACCAAAAATAGACCTTTGTTATTTTAAGCCACTGAGATGTCAGGAGTAGTTTGCTATAGCAACATAACCTACCCTGTCCTGACCGAAGGGATGGCAGTTATGAGGTCAAGCACTCTACCTAACAGGGCAAAGATAACTTGGCTGATTTTCTCTTAGCTGATGGGCCTCAGTGAGGGCTTTGGTGCTTCTCAGAGGTTTGTGCCCTCAGATATTTTAAGGTTCTGTTACGCATATGAACAAAAGTATGTCACTGTTACTGGCAGCTAATAGAGGACGTGAAGGATAAAGAGGACAGCTCAGGACAGGGCAGACTCAGGGGACTGGTAACTTGATATAAATCCTTCCTCTCATTCTGTTCCAAGTAAATAGTGTCTGAAAGTCATATGGCTCTTCAATGGCCTGTCCAGGATAACTGGCCCTAGGCCAGCTTGAAGCCAGCAGGTGTCCTTCGTAATAGAGTTGGCACCTACATTTGTCAGTCTGTTTAGTAGCAGAGTGGGCAAAAAGCTGAACAAACAAGGAAAGGAGGGCTAACTTCTTACCATCTGAGGTTTTTAAAGGTGACCAGGCTGAGAACAGCGTTACAAACTTTGGGGGATGAAATTGAAAACTATATCTCTATGTAATTCAAGGCTAACTAGACTTCACCTAAATTATTTTCTCTTAAAGACTCTTAGGATCACTGATCCTGCCCTAAGGAGAACTATTAATAGGTACAGGGGTTACTATTAGCCTAATGAACAGCACCGCAGGAAGCTGAGGCAGTAATTGCAGGCTGTCTTCCTGGCATGACCTCTGTCCATTCATAACACCTTAAATAGGGGGCTGGGGGATGATGAGACACACCACAGTGGTATGAGAATTGACTGCGAGTAATAGCTACAGTTTATTGAGCACATACAACAATCAAGCACTTTATGAACATTTTAACTAACCCTCACCACCATATGAGGTAGGTATTATACTTTTCAGATGAGGAGACTGAAGAATGTCAAGAGAGTGCAGAAACCAAGGCGAGGGAAAGAGTCTAGAAGAGGTGAGTCAAGAGTAAGATGCTACTGGTAGTTCAGTGAGGATGGGGACTGAGAAGAAGCAATTGAATTTGGTGATTAAGAAGTGACCTAATCAAATCAATCTCAGTGAACTGGTTGGGGAGAAAGCCAGAATACAAAGAGCTAAGCAATAAATGAGTGGAGGAAAAGGATATGCGCTAACTGTAGACTCTTTTTTTGTGAACTCTGCTACGTGACACACAGCTTACATTTATGCATGTAAATCTCATCAAAGCTATGGACCTTTTCCCCAGAAAAATGTACATGCATATCTAATTTTACGTACAGTTTCAGGGCACTTACAGACCCACCTGAAACCCACTTAGAAACTCCATCTTAGGAATGAATGATATATACCAAATTCAGGATGGTGGAGGTGGGGCTGGGAGTGATACACAGGTGGTTTCAACTGCATTTTATTTCTTAAGCTGGGTGATGGTCATATATTCATCATATTTTGTTTAATTACATTATTATATATGTTCATTATATTATTTTACATATTACATGAATAACATTCCTGTTGCCTAAAATATTTCATAATAATTTTTAAGAGAAAAAATGACTACATAGCAGAATATCTTTGTTTGTAGGAAATATACACTGAAGTATTTGGGAGTGATGTCGGATCATATTGGCAACTTACTCTCAAATGGTTAAATAAAAAATTATTGTAGCATACTTGAAGCTTTTCTGTAATTCTGAGATTGTTTCAAAATTTTAAAAAGACAGTAAAAGACACAACATGAAAAAGAAAAAAAACCTGACAAACAAAAAGTGTTAAATAAATACATACTCTCACAGTTATACAGGAGGGCATAACCAAACTTACAGAGAAATGTACACATAGAAATGCATAGGGAGATCCTTCAAAATAGAGAAAGGAAGTGCTGTCAATTTGGCTCTAAAGTACAATGTTTTATGTCAGAACTCTCTTTTCTTCCCTGACTTATGGTCTGACAGGGAGAGTATAAACTGGGAGTCAGTGGACGTAGAAGCTGCCATCTCTCTCAGCACCTTTGGTTATCACAGCCGTTAGGGAAAGTGGGAGCCACAAGCCAGTCTCAGGGCTTCAAGACTGGAGACCGCAGGCTGAGGGCTCAAAACAGGTGCTGGACATTAAACCAAAGAAAGCTACGGATCTCTTCCAACTTGACCACTGTGCCTTAAATTCTTCAGGTGGTCCAGTAGGGAGAGATTTGGGTGTGGGGGGGGCGAACTACAATGTTTTAATGGAGTAGGCATCTGGGTGATGTTACAACTTCTTGAGGAGGGGAAGAATAAAAGTGGTGATTTAGGATAATACATAGAAGGCAAGAAAGTAAAGGCAAAGACTGTGGTTAAAGCTAGAGAGTAGTCTTTACAATAAAAATAAAAAGAAATCAATAAAAATAAAAACAGCACACTCTTGGTATGTATATGTGTATTTACGTTGGATATATAGGATACAGGGAGTTATATGTACAGGCACTTGTCTGACAGAAGAAGAGTGGGCTAAAGACCCACTGATCATGTCAGTATTTCCCTCAAATAGCAATCAGCACAGCGCTTTGTAGCCAAATTTTTCTCTCTGCCTGGGTTTTAAGACCTCCATGACCTAACCCTGCCTCAGCTGTCCATAATCATTTCCTTCTACTCTGGTGCTTTACCCAGGTAGGTCTTCTCGCTGTCCTCCATTCAACCATATTCATTCTTGCTAGGGCTGCAGTATATGACTGCTCATGGGGTTCACTGCAAAAGGAACCTTGACTGAGGAGGCACATGGGGGCTGAAATCCACACTGTTTGCTGCTCAGCAAGGAGGGAGGCGTGGCAGGGAGCTCTGACTGCCTAGAGGAAAGTGTGCCTTTTTCTAATTTCCTCAAAGACACTGCACCCTTATACCTCCTCCACGTTTTTGCCCATGCTCTGATCAGCTTGTCTCTTTGATATTTAATAGGACTACATTTAACTATCAAAGATAAATCATCGACCTACTAGAGAATGGACTTGAGGATATGGGGAGGGGGAGGGGTAAGATGTGACAGGGTGAGAGAGTGGCATGGACATATATACACTACCAAATGTAAAATAGATAGCTAGTGGGAAGCAGCCGCATAGCACAGGGAGATCAGCTGGGTGCTTTGTGACCACCTAGAGGGGTGGGATAGGGAGGGTGGGAGGGAGGGAGACGCAAGAAGGAAGAGATATGGGGACATATGTATATGTATAGCTGATTCACTTTGTTATAAAGCAGAAACTAACACACCATTGTAAAGCAATTATACTCCAATAAAGATGTTTAAAAAATTTTTTTAAAAATAAAAAAAAAGATAAATCATCTGTCCTGACAAATACAAGTATATTTATAGAGGCCTAGAGAAGAAAACTTGAAATCGGGGATGTCCTGGAAAAATCTAGAATATCCCGTCTCCACATTTATCATTTATTTTCTAGGAGTCCTTTAAGGCCCAGCACAAATTTTACTTCTGTGAAGGTTTCTCTAACTACAATCCATACTGACCTCTTCCTTCTTTCACTTTCTAGAACACTTCATTCTGATCTATGAAGTTTGATGCTGGATTATCATATAATCCAGTGTTTTTAAATGGTGGCGGTATTTCAACAGTTCCACATCTGATTTTAATTTCAGTTAAAAATTATATTTTAAACTATTTTAAGACTGTAATAAAACACAGCATGTACCATTCAAATGGGTTCCACACCAAACACTCACACATCAGAAACCACCACCTATTGCGCTAATCTGTGCTGTCAAGTTGGCAATGTGTGTGTATATGTGTGTATGTGTGTTTATGTGTGTGTATGTGAGAAAGAGAGAGAATGAAAGTGAGAGGACAGAGAGAGTAGTGTATGTATACCTAGAAATATAGATTTTCTTGCTATGTCTGTTTAACTGAAGAGTATCCAGAGATGACAAGACAAACTATTAAGCAAAAAGCCACTACTTATTTGGGTACATCAGAATTTTCTCCACACAGGAATGAACTGGAGACTAAGACTGCCATAGCTCTCAGTTTCAGATTTTATGTTTTTTTCATTCTCTTCCTTCTTACTGACTTTACAAATAAATATTAAAAACTTTGACTTATTAGCAAAACACTTCGGTTTTTATGTTGGGGGTCATATAAGATTTTGTTCGGGGGGACAGGGTCTACTGCTGTAAATTTTGAAAAGTGCTCTAATCATTCTTCTTCATCATTATCAGCATCAACACCAACATTATTATCTATGAGCATGTTCTGGGTATCTAGATGCTCGTGAGTATTTTTGCAACTTAATCTTATTGCCAAGGCAAGGTCACATAAATCTTATAAATCTCAAGTTGATCTTCATTCTCAAGGGATCTGCTGCACTCACAAACAGAATTTAGAGATTCTAGGCATTTTAGATTTTCTCTGCCAACTCTCTTTGCTCTGGATAAGGAAAAATGGTCACTCAAAGATTTACAGAGCAAAGGAGAAATACCACTTAACTTTCCTTCTCTCCCCCAGAGAAAATGTGTCTCCCAAAGGACTAATTCAGTCTCTTGGCCAGAAGTCCAAGACATTTCTGGGAAAGCCTGGTCTCTCTGAGGTAAATACTGTTAGAACTTTAGGGCCAGGGAGATTTCCACTGAAGAACACCAACTCCCCCTCAGTAAAAGCAACCAGATTGAGAGATAATGGCAAACTAGTTCTATTGTTGTTAGACTAAAGGGAACTGGGACTTCAAAGATGCCTGAAGAGGTGTCTTCAGACATCATCTTCAGTTGGTACCCTGGTCTCTACAGAAAGTCACAAAGGTAGGGCAGCAGAGGTAGAAGTGGCTTTGGAGAAACTGGAACAAATATAACAATTCTAACTCTTCTTCTCCCTTTAGGAAGCTTGAAATACAAATTCAACACATAATTAAGCAATTTACTCTAAAAATGCCCCCAAAATGGGTTCACCACTCATTTTTAGTGCAAACGCAGTCACAGTGAGTGATGGGAGCAAAATAACAACAATAGTAATAATTTTTCAGCTAATAATACATTTAGTGATTTCTCCTAAGGCCATAATTAATGCTGGAGTCTGTATCTGAACTGAGAAACATTTGGCTCCAAATATAGAGCTCTTTATTTTTTAACCACACTATAATCCATAAAGGGAAAAAAAAATCAGGAAATAGACCTCCAGACTTAAAACATGGAACCCCCCCAAAAAGTTGAAGAAAAGACACATACCTCATGACTTACCTAAATTTTATAAATCTGGAAGGGGTAGATATGTGCCACAGGAGTGAGCCCTCCAGGCATAAGGGTTTGCCAGTGCTAGACACAGAGTTGGTGGCCAGCAATAACTATAACGCCTATTACACTCCACCAGAGAAATACACCTTAGCGCAGGCATTAGGTAAACGCTCTAAGGAATCAGGAGCCAATAAGAGTGCAGGGTAGGGACTTCCCTGGTGGCGCAGTAGTTAAGACTCTGTGCTCCCAATGCAGGGGGCCTGGGTTCGATCCCTGCTCAGGGAACTAGATCCCACATGCATGCCACAACTAAGGAGCCCGCTGGCCGCAACTAAGGAGCACACGTGCCGCAACTAAGACCCAATGCAACCAAATAAATAAAATAAATATAAGAAAACAAAACAAAACAAAAAGAGTGCAGGATATATCTGGTCCTTTCCTGTTCCTCCAGCCTCATCTCACACAGTCTTCCACCTCCCTCCCTCTACTTCCCCCACCCTGTGTTCCAGCCACACTGGCTTGGTACTTGCCATGGTCCTTCAAACAACCGGGATGGCCACAGTGTTTGACACATAGAAGGCACTAAATAAATCTTTGTTGAAGGAAGGAAAGAAGGAAAAACAGAGGGGGAGACAGAAGGCTAGAAAGAAGGGGAGATTTCAGAAAAACATTCACTAAACTGGGCCTCAAGGGAAAAATACTAAGTCCATCTGCAGAGACAGGAGGAAGAAAGAGGATGAGAAAAGAAGGGTGTTTCAAGCAGAAGGCAAAGCAGGAGGATGTTGGCATGCTGAGCCAACATCAAAAGCAACCTGTGGTCTAAGCATCAGAATGAGAACAGTAACAGGAGATGGGGTTGGATGGGCGGGCAGGGCCAGATGATGATGGGTATCGGGAACTTGGAGTGGCATGATCATATTTGTGTTTCAGAATAGGCCCCTTGCTTGCAGAGGATGGCTATCAGGAGAGGGGGTGGGGGGCAGGGGAAGACTGAAACCAGGGGAAGTCAGGTCTGTTTTGGAGTCCAGATAAGAGATGATAAGATGCCTGAATTAGAGAGACAGCAGAGTAGAGTGGGTTTTAACCCAAATGCTGCCATTTGCTGGATTTGTGATCTTAGAGAAATCAATTAATCTCTCTGAGCTGAGAATATTTGTGCTATATATTTCTCAGGGTAGTCTTGAGCTGCTAATAAGATAATATTGAGAAAGTGCTTTGTAAACTCAAAGCACTAGTAATTATATGTCATTATTAAAGTGGTATAAGAGGAAAAAAGAGACAAGGGGGCAATTGAGAAACACGACCATTCTTCTAGACATACAACCTACAAAATGAGAGTATTGTCCGGCATCTCTTTTTATCAGTTGTCAAAATTGGGAGACACTTTAAAAATTTCCCTCAGCATTAAAAGAAACGGAGAATACTTTTCCATAGGGGGATAGAGTGGGGATTTAGCAACTACCTTGTGAATGGTAACTACACATACGTTCTCCCTTCTAATCACCCAACACTCTCAGGAGGAAGGTGTTATTATCCCTTTTTTACTGATGAGAAAATTGAGTCTCAGAAAGGTAAAATGAGTTGCCTTACGTCACACAGAGGGCAGAGGCAACATTCAAACATAAGTCTGATTCCAGAGTCCTTTCTCTTAAACATTATACCATTGAACAAGGTTGTTATTTTTCCATCAAAGCAACTGTTATTAGAGTTAACATTTGTAATTCTCAAGAGAGACAAGGAAAAGGCAGTTGTTACAGGCCATTAGGAGTAGATCTGTTTACTCACTTGAAAGTCATCTATTGATCACTTCCTATATGCTTGGCAGTATCCTGGACATCATAAATTTGAAGAGGGCAACATTGCATACAAACATAGGAATTTCACAACTATGTGGTAGTTTCCACCAAAGGGGCCCAAAGAGTTTTGGAAGCACAGGGGAAGGAAGAATAAATTCTTTCTGAAGAGGACTGGGACTGTTTCATAGAGGAAACAACATTTTGTCTGGGTATTAAAGATTGAGTAGGAGTTCACTAGGAAGAGAAGGTGTAAATGGTGGAGAAAGACATTCCAGATGGAGGGGACGGCATAGAGAAAAGCAAAAAATGTGAAAGAACATAAAGTAATTTGGGAATGGAGAGAAGTTCAGTCTGAATGAAGCATAATGTACACTATGAGTTTGAGAAGGAGAGGTGGCAGGAAAAAACACTCAGACATGAGGCTGGAATGGTAGTTGGGGCCAGATAATGAAGGCCCTTAAATGTGTCAAGCCAAGGAGTATGTATTTTAATCTTGGAAGAAACGAGAAACCAACAAAACTTAAATCAGGAGATAACATAGTTGGATTTGTTGTTAATAAAATAACTCTGGTGGCAGTGTAGAGATTAGAATGGAGTGGGGGGTAGAAAAACTAGTTAGGAGATTATTTATATATGATGATGAGATTTGAAACCATTAGAATATGAATAGAAAACTGGATTCTGCAGGTTTTTGGTAAAACTAACAGAACTCGGTGGAGATGGAGATAATGAGGTTTGGTGCCTGATTCTATAGTTTCTCGCTTGAAACTGGGTGGATGGTGATGACATTTAACAAAGATAAAAAAGATAGCAGGTTGGAGTATCATGGTAAAGACTAGAAAATAATTTCATGTTCAGATACACTGTGTTTTGGGGCAATACAACATAAGACCTGGCATTGGTTGAGTGCTTATACTAAGCTTTAGGCACCATTTTAAGTGCTTTGTATGTAACAACTAATTGAGATATAGGTACTTAGTAGGTAATTGGAAATAAAGATTTGGAGCTAAAAAGAGACATCTGGTCTGGAAATACAAATTTGATAGTCATTAATGTATAGGAGGCATAGTTAAAACTGGTGAGGCAAGAAGAAGGCAAAGGATAAAAATGCTGAGCAAAACCACCATTTTATGACCAGGGAGTGATGAAGGTTGTACCCTCCATGATGGCAAAGATCATGCCTGACTTGTTCACCACTGTGTCACCAGAGCCTGGCATACTATTTAGAATACAGTGGCTGCTCAATAAATAAATGTTGAATGAATGAAATAAAAATATCAGAGGGAATTCCCTGGTGGTCCAGTGGTTAGGACTCTGCGCTTTCACTGCCGAGGGCTTGGGTTCAATCCCTGGTTGGGGAACTAAGATCCTGCAAGCCACACAGTGCACACCTCCCCCCCACAAAAACAATCAGAGAAGTGTAATGAGAAACAACGAGGCATCATGACTTGGAAGACAAAGGGGGAAAGGTGGTTTGAGAATGACTGGAAAATGCCAAGCACTACAGTAAAGTTAAGTCAGATAAAATGGGGACTGCAATGAAACCATTGGGCTTGGCAGTTAGGTATCCACTAGTAACTTGAAAGAGGGCAATTTTGGTAGAATAGCCTCCTTCTAGACTGTAATAGGCTTAAGGGTAAATGGTTGTTGAAGAAGCATAGAAAATGACCAGAAATTTGGTGGTAATGTGATTGAAGGGGTTAGAGTAACAGAGGAAAATGAAGCCATGGTTTTTTAAAAATTTTATTTGTTTTTGGGCTTCCCTGGTGGCGCAGCGGTTGAGAATCTGCCTGCCAATGCAGGGGACACGGGTTCGTGCCCCGGTCTGGGAAGATCCCACATGCCACGGAGCAACTAGGCCCGTGAACCACAACTACTGAGCCTGCGCGTCTGGAGCCTGTGCTCCGCAACAAGAGAAGCCGCGATAGTGAGAGGCCCGCGCACCGCGATGAAGAGTGGCCCCCGCTTGCCACAACTAGAGAAAGCCCTTGCACAGAAGCAAAGACCCAACACAGCCAAAAGTAAATAAATTTTAAAAAATTTATTTGTTTTTATAATGGAGGAGACTTCAATATTGCTTATAGAAGAAAAAATATCCTAGGAGAGGGATAAATTACAGATGGTAAGAGTGGATAATTGTTCTTGGCTAATTTTCCTGTCACTGTTTTCCCTTGGGCATGCTGATCAGGTGTTCTATTTATATTTAGACTTTAAAACAAGTTAGAGCTCTATGATCTGCCTCACTGGGACATTTGGTCAGCTTAAAAGGACTTGGTAGTTTAATACAGCATGGTGCTTTCCTAATAGCTTCTTTCTAGATGTATATGTCTTGTCATCTACGCAGGATAGGACAAGTCTATACTCCAAGCATGGTGGTGAAATTATGGAATTATGCACAAATTGAGGCAAGCGAACACCAATATGTATTGATAACTGAGGTCAATCTATTTGTTTCATTATTATATTAATGAAGTAATTAGGGGAATAGCCCACTTTGCTCCTGTGATTTGGCTTGACCATGATCTTATAGAATACAGGGGCATATTTACTGGAGACTCCATAATATGCCTAGAATCTAAAAGGTTGTTGGCACTTGTAGTCAATACAAATGCCCTCACACCTGAAGATGCCTTAGACAGTGACAAATTGTAAAAACCAACTGCATAACTAGATGGGTTCTTTTTCAATACCATGGATAACTCTGACAGTCTAGTGAAGCCTACAGACTCCCTTTCAGAAAAATATTTTTAAATGTAGTCGATAAAATACATGGGGTTACAATAGAAACCAATCATCAAAATATATAATAAAACAAATTTGTGATATAGTAATATATCTATCTGATTCTTTAGTAACACATTAAATAATATCTATTTTCCCCTCCACTCCTATCTGAAAATGTTTCTTTTGACCTGTCAATAATATAACTACATTATCATCTATTGCTACCTATTTATGTAGTCATTTGATGGTTCCCAGTCACCCAAGATACATATTTGATGTCCATGCACACACACACATATATATGTTATATATTCCAATCATTCATAGCTAGCTGATATAGGATATTTGCTAGCAGGCAAAGCAGAAGACTACTTTAAGAATTCATATTAAGAAAATGAAAACATAAGCCACAGATTGGGAGAAAATATTTGCAAACTGTATATATGGTAAAAGACTCGTATCTAAAATATACAAAGAACTCTTAAAACATAATAATAAGACGATCCAATTTTCAAATGGGCAAAATATTTGAATAAACATTTCTCCAAAGAAGATATCCAAATGGCTAATAAGTACTTGAAAAGATGCTTAATTGATTAGTCATTAAGGGAAATGCAAATTAAAACCACAACGAGACACCACTTCACACCCACCAGGATGGCTATAATAAAAATGACAGACAATTACAAGTGTTGGCAAGGATGTAGCAAAACTGGAATTTTCATACAGTGCTGATGGAATGTGAGGTGGTACAGTCACTTTGGAAAACAGTTTTGCAGTTTCTTAAAAGGTTAAATATAAAGTTTTCATACAACCCAGCAATTCCATCTACTCAGGAGAAATAAAATATATGTCCACACAAAGATTTGTATGTTAATGTTCATAGCAGTATTGTTCATAAGAGCCAAAAGTGGAAAGAGCCCAAATGTCCATTAATTGGTGAATGCATAAAGAAAATGGGGTATATCCATAATGGAATACCAATACTAAATACCAATACCAATACTAAAAAAAAAAAAAAGAGTAAAATACTGATATATGCTACAACATGAATGAATTTCAAAAATATTATGCTAAGTGAAAAATGCTAAACACAAAAGATTATATATTAATTGGTTCTATTTATATGAAACGTCCAGAAAAGACATATCTATAGAGGTAGAAAAGTAGATTCATGCTTGCCTAGGCTTGGGGGGTGGGAATAGGGATTAATTAAAGGGATATGAAGGATCTTACTGGGGTGATGAAAATGTTCTAAAACTGGATATAGTGATGGTTGTACAACTTGGTAAATTTACTAAAAATCATTGAATGATATACATAAATGGGTGAATTTATGGTATGTAAATTATATCTTAATAAAGGTGTTTTAAAAGAGAAAAAAAGAAAAATCCTAGAGACAGCCCAAACAAGGCAAATACTCCTCTTGATCCTTAGATTAGGAAGGGATTTTCTCCATCTCTGAAAAACCTTAACACTCCCTTCATACTTTGATGACCGTGATTATGACTGAAAATCACATTGGAAAGGACCAACCTGAGCAAGTTACAACTTTAAGAAGTTTGTATTTCAATCAGATCTTGATTTGAATGTGGCTAAAGGCACTTTACCTGTGCTCTAGGCAGAGTTGATAATAGACAGGTGTTTTCTCCCCTTTGCCTCTTCCCCACTCAAATAACTCTCCCGCTGGGCTTTGACTTTTAAATATGTCTGGTTGTATTAGATCCTCTTGTGAAAGCAGATTTGGGGCAAAATGGGAAGAAAACATGAGGACCCTGACTAATTTGGGACATATTTTAACTTCTAAACATATTGGCCTTTGGTGAGATATGGATCTTTAGAGTCTCTTCTCTAACATGATGCTGATAATAATTTATCATTAAGTATCCTATATTTTAAAAAATATTTTTATTTATTTATTTGTCTGTGCCGGGTCTTAGTTGCAGCACGCAGGATCTTTTAGTTGCGGCATGAGGGATCTAGTTCCCTGACCAGGGATCAAACCCCGGACCCCTGCATTGGGAGCTTGAAGTCTTAACCACTGGACCACCAGGGAAGTCCCAAGTATCCTATCCTTTAAGGAACAAAATGACAACCATTGTCTGAGAAAGTGAACTCCTACAGAGTTAGAGACTATGTTTAAATAAATCTTTGTGTGTGGTGCCTTAGGCACTTAATAACCAAAAAACCATTATGGATGTTCTGAAATTCTAGGCTCTATCTCATTCAGATAAATTGTGAAAATATTTCAAATAAATGAATATCAGCACTCTTTTAAAAGAAATTTAATGAAAACTCATTACTTAATCCTGGGTTTTAACATTTAGTTTTCCATCCCTTCAAAAGTACTGCTTTATAAACTCTGACAAAGAAAGAACTCAAAAGCACCTAAATGACCCTATCTTAAATGCTCACCAGTATTACTTTATTGACGTTAACTCTCACAGTGAAGAGACTTTGTCATAGTGAAGCACAACATAGTTCCTGCCAATCTATTTATAAGTTATTTTTCACTAATATAAGTCAAAAAGTTACAAAGAATTCAAATGTTTAAAATCATCTGAAAGGTGAAAGACATTACAAACCCAGATGATGAACTGGAATTGAGAGTAAAAGATGAGAACCAGCCAATATAAATGAGAATCCAGTACAAAGAGTACAAAGGAAAAAACTTCCCCTCAGCAAAGTCACCTTCTGAGAACTTATCCTGTTACTCTCCTCTTTCTCTTTGCCATTTTTCCAAAAATTAAAAATTAGCTTTACAATGTCAAACATATAATGCAGAAGCAAATAATAGGTGAATGAAGTAGTTACGAACTGAAGGCAAAAAATAAAGTACTGTCAGTGTATCTCAAGGTTTATTTTAGTCTTACCAAGGTCAGTCACACTGACATAGCAGGTGACATGGTAAAACAATGGGACAGAGTCTAAAATCCACACACCAAAGTAGTGCTTGATTTTGGAGACATGCTTCAATACTTCTAAGAAATGAAGACAACATCCTCTAGTAACTTTTAAAGTTATCAAGTGATAGGATGCAGTGTTTGGGAAATCTCCATAGAATGATTTGTTAATGCTTTTCCCAAAAGTACACTGAATAAGATCAGCCAGAGTCTGAAATAAAGGTTTTACTGGAGGGTATTCTGCCCAAGCATGACATTTTTATAAGTGGCAAGATTCCCAGACAAATTGTTAACTAATCAAAACCTGGCATTTTCAATAAATGTAGTATTGAGCCTCAAGGTAACATATAACTAAACTTGTATACTGCAGGAATCAGAAAGAGAAGTGTGCAGAAAACTAGATCAATACCTCTGCTTACAAAATCTAGAATTTACTTACATAAAAGCTGATGTTCTGAGTTAAGGCGTCACAAAACACTAAAAGTCAGGTTTTCTGGCATCATCCTCTTTTCATAAGAGAAGTCATTTCACTTTATTCTGATATTTTCTTAAAGACATATACCAGGACAAAGTAATCCATTTTTTTCCCATAAAAGTATTAGGTAATTTTCCTGGGTTGAATTAAGTATGGCTCTATAAATAGTATTTTAAAATATTTAAAGTATTAAAAATAGAGCCAATCAGTGAAAATTGTCAAAACTCACAAAGTAAATATTTGGAATATATATTTAGCTGTCATATATATACATATATATACAGACACACATATATAGAGTACATGCATGACTTTGGCAATTATTAAGAATTTAAAAAATAGAACAGTGAAACAGTACTCAATAGTTAACTTCATATTTGAACTCAATGATTAACTTTATTTCTGCAGGCATAAGTTGCTAGTGAGTCTGGAAAACTGCAGCATCTCTGATTATTCAGGTCACACCACCTTTGGTAGCTTATCCTAGTAATTCCATTGGAATTACTACTTTCTGGGATCTATTAAACTTTTCTTGACCAAACGTCTACAGAAATTCCTTTGCCTGCAGCCCCTAGCTGATTTGATGGATGATATCTAAACAGCCTATGAAATGTTAACTTTTAGAATTTTTTTTTCCTATTCTAACCACTTTAACTTTTAACTTTCTGATGATAGAGAAAACCAGTAAAAGGAAACATCAGGCAGAAACTGAACATCATCTAGTAGTATCAGTGCAGTTCAGGCAGTTAAAGAATCCAGATGTTGTCACCTGGTACTGTCACAGGACTCACAAGAAAATACTCAAGTTTAACTTCTAACAACATTCTCGGTACTTCCAAGTCCCACTTCTTGTATACTCCTCCCACTTTCAAACTTGTGTGCCAATTCATGTTCTTGTAAACCAGGGAAAATTACATTTCTTCTGCCTTGGAGATCGATACAGAGAAAGGCATCAGATGTCAGTCATCTTTAAGTCGTCCGGGAAGACGCTCAGAAATGCGTGCCTCTTGTGTCTTCTACTTTTATTTTCCCAACCCCTTACGAAGTTTTGGAACAGAAAGATGCCTGAGTCCCAAAGGCATTAGCCTGACACTGTGCTATTCCTTTCTAAGAACCCCATTAACTCCCAGTAGAAATGAGAGTGATGTGAACTCTGTTTCATGGCGCAACCCTCTGCAACCCCCTAACACAAACACAAGAGGTGGGATGGGGAGGAGGTCAAAGGAGGAGGAGGGAAAGGGTTCGGGAGAAGAGACTCACCGCTCCTGCCAGTTCCTCGGTCAGGCACAACGTAACCAGGAGAAGCCACAACCTGAAACGGGAGGGAGGGTGAATAACATGGGTTCTCTAGGCTCCGGGGTCCTGCGTCTGCCCATAGACCCTCGACCCCTTTTTGCTGCCTGCCCCCACTTCCTCTGTAATGACAGAAGTACAAGTATAGTCCCGGTCCGGCAAAGTAGCCCAGAATAGGAAAGAGGAGAGGAGCTCGGGGCAGCAACGGCTCACCCAGGGTGCATGCTTGCGGCTCCTCCGGAGCTGGGTCCCGGGAGACTGCTTAAGCGGCTCCGCGGCCCCGGCTCGTCGGGGCTCCGCTGATGCTTGGCGGCTGTTTCCTTATTCAAGAGGATGGGGTAGGGGGGCGAAGTGGCTCATTTCTGAAGAAACTAAACTCAGCTTCTAGATAAAGAGGTGCCCCAAAGGGAAACACGGTCAGCGGTGCCCGCTACAACTTGCCGCACTCAAAAGATAGTTCCATGCACCAGGGGAGGAAGGAATGGAGGGGAAGGGGGCGGGGCTGTCTGCTGTCAATCATCCCCCCTACCTCGGGCAGCCGGTCGTCTTTCTCACTTTCAGGCACCTCTACACATAACATTCCCACGCATCTCCACAGCTTCATGCACAGGCCCACAGACCTACACACTAAGATGTAAGCAACTGTGCATCATACACTTCCTTAAAGCACTGTTAATTGTTACACATACACAGATTAAGGCATACTCCTCCCACATAGACAAATGGGCCTATGCACACTTTCCCAAATGCATATCACTCATTCTAATTTATTGCACACTAAGCTCTTGAGGTGGTGGTAGTTTCTGGGGTTGTAAAACTACCCTTAGCCGAGCAGAACCTAAGGATAAGTGGGCCCCCGTGATATAGGTCCAAAGCCCTGAAAGACGCTAAAGTGGTGAATTCTAGGGTGTGAGATAACAACTGTTCTGAAGAATTCGTCAAGAAATCCCTGAAAGATCCTCCAAGGAGTCCACATAAAGTATTTTCTGGGCCTGATGGTGCTTAAAAAAATCTGTATGTCAGAATTACCAAAGTAACGTTCAAGTCTACTTTATTTGGGAGACATCAATTCAATTGCCATTAACTCCATACAAATATTTCCAATTAAGTGTTCGTGTTAGTGTTAAGGAAAATTGCACTAAAGTTATTTAATTCCCTACCCTAAATCTCTCCGAGAAACATCTGCAATGAGAGTCAATACCTTTTATGTTAGTCAGTATGAGGTAAATATTAATTATGGCATTCAATGTAGCTAAAGAAAAAGATATGACTGTATTACTATAACATCCAACCACATAATAATTACTCATATCTACTGTGAACGCTCCCAAATCTTATATGAATATAATACGCATAAAATCTTCACACACGTATACGTACGTTCATTTTCTTAATTCTTCAGCTGGAAGCATATATTTAATTATATAAATATATTCATATGTTTCTAATATTTGCACGTTTTCTGTTGTATGTAGAAACTCCCTCCTGTGAGCCGGTGGAAGGCAAACAACCCCAGCAGCCCTGGGAGCAGGCACCAAAATTTGTTTCTAATCATTAACAATAAAAGGAACCGTTCTCTTAGATCCCTCCGCTACAAAAAATAGTCCCAGCTCAGGTCTATTTGTAATTGGCTTTGGTGCTCACACCAATGAGAGTGGGACTGGGCAGGGAAAAGGAGTATCAACGGAAGGTGCAAGTGAACGAATAGAAAAGCTTCCCGGGGGGAGTCAGGGTGCGCAGTCAACTGGCCTGGACGTTTCCCTCCTCGAAATAACTGAGCGTCACTCCCTCGCAGGTTGCTGGTGCGGTCTAAAACTGTGGCGGAGTGATCCTCAAATTCCCCAGGGCTGGTGGGGAGGGGGCGGTGCGGGGGAAGAGAGGGAGGAAAGTAGATCTGTGGGACTTGCGCGAGGAAAAAGTTTGCAAGTCTGGACAGAAGGGAAAAGTGCTCCCGAGAGACCGGCTTTGGGGAGGGGAGCGGGGAGGGAAGAATAGCTGCTGCTTTTTTTTTTTTTTTCTTTCCCTTTCCACTCTTAAAAACCTACTTTCTCCTCACCCAAGACGACCGGCACAATTGGGACACCCTCGCTGTCTCTCTCCGGCTCTAGCTCTCTCCCTATAAACCCTCAAGATTATGTCAGTTGGTCAGAGCCAGCCAGGGATTTCGTGCGGGTGCTGAAGGAGCTGCGGGAGCCGGAGAAGAATGAAACTGCGTGGAGTCAGCCTGGCTGCCGGCTTGTTCTTACTGGCCCTGAGTCTTTGGGGGCAGCCCGCAGAGGCTGCGGTAAGTCCTTCCTTCTACCCCCGACCCCCATCCCATCACCTCGCTCTCACGCTGAAATCACTTTTTGTCCCTTTACCTTCCTTTCTCCTGGGCCTCGGCTAGGGAATTCAGGTGTGCCTTCACTTGTTTAGGAAGAAACATTATTTACAACGCTAGTAACTCAAGCCTTCTGAAGTCCGAGGGAGAGGTTTAAGTGTTTAAAAATAGGGCTGCTTGCTTTCCCTGCAGCTAGCTGCTCTGGGGGCAAGAGCAGAGCCTGGGGAGGAGGATGCATGTTAATAGATAACTAAGCTCTGGTGGATATTTAAAACTTTTCCTCCGCACCCTCCGCCCTCGAGTGTTTCCCTACATGCCCGCTAACCTTTTCACTAGTTGTGCCCAATCCACGCACTCTTTAAACTTTGTCGATAGTTTACTATTTTGGCCTTTCTAAAATCCACCTTCCACCAAAGTGTTAAGCGCGCCCGTGAAGTTCTTCCCTTTTGCCTTTTCCTTAAGGAACGTGAACCTACCCTCACCTCTGGTCAGTAAAGCCTCTGTAGAGACTGCTTCCCTCTTGACATCCCTGTTGCAAATGCTCAGGTAACATACCAAGAAGAGTGAGGTAAAGACGGATGGCTTCAGGCTTCGGTTCTTCTGCATCTTTTTTTTTTTTTTTTAAGTTCTCGGTTTTTGTTGTTTACTTTTTTTAGCTTACTAAGGCACCTGAAACAAATTGAGAATTTGCCCATCACCTATTTAAAGGAAAAGAACGATCTCTTTTTCACAGGAGAATGAGTGTTCTGGTTTAAAGGAGAGTGGAGGAGGGAAGTACACGTGAAATGACAGAGCAAAAAGTTCCACTCAGTTTTAGGAATGTAGAATTAAAATCCTAATGTATCTCTTAGAAGGGTATCTAGGTAGTCCCACCCACTATCCTTCTGGGGATGAGAGGCAGATCTAAAGGAATGAATGGCTTTGTCAGAGAAAATGTTCTCCAGACTGAAACCCATCATCCTTAATTTCACTTAACCTCTAAATAGAGAATTAAGTGTGTGACAAATTATTTAAAAGTTATATTTGAGTGAACATAATGGGTGGTTTTAAAAACACTTTAATATGAGATCATGGCTTAGGCCTTCACATGGTTGAGTGACTATCAATTCTTTATATGCAACTGCTGTGTTATATAGCTTACGTGGGTCCACTTGTAAGTTAGCTGTCTAGCTGTTCTATACACTCAGCATGCCTCAGGTTACATTGCCCTCCTCCCATCCTCCAGAAAGTGTGTACTCAAGGTATGAGAAAACTAATATTTATTCCTCCATCAAAGTAGATAGATAATTTAAAATTGCTTTTATGATGCAGAGCTTCTTAATGGGCTAAGGTTTAGCCACTCAGTAGGGCTGCAGGCCCTTGGATAAAACTACAATTGTGTTGTTGAAAATAGTTCCTTTTAAAAACATCATCTTGGTGTTTACTGCTTGTGGCATTTGGCCCAGGGGCAAAGATTTTGTGGATGTTTGATTAAATATTTCTCATTTTTTTCTTTTGACCTTGCTATTAATAAATGTGCACCAGATACCAATCATACAGGTATGTATAGCTATACTTTATGTCAGTTTATATTAAATCATGTTATGTTAAAAGTGAAATTTCTTTTTATGATTGACAAAATTTGGGAGCAAGCTTGTTTTCTTGGACTCTTTAACAACTGAGTGTTCATAAAGAAATTACAGAAGACACCAGGCAGTTTTTTTTTTCCTTTTTTCTCCTATATAATTATTTATTTATTTTTCTCCTATATAAGTTTTAAAGACCATTTTAGACCCCATTTCCCTATCATTAGTATAATGTGCCTCTAATAAAACCGGGGTTTGTTTTTTCTGCTTCACACATTAATATCCTAGTTAGATTAATGTTTTAATCATCTCAAAGATATGAATGGTATCTGCTCTCCATACTGGTGCTGGGGATATTGGTGACCTTCTCCAGAGTAAACTGGATAGTAGTGGGGCTACTTGTTGACTGAAGTAGTCTAGTATTGGGACTTTTATACCAGGAAGAGCATTGCTACTTAAATTGCTTTAATTTTTCATAGTTAAGTGATTTCTTTATCTCTGAAGTCATGCCAAATTGGGATATCGCAAATATGTGGAAAATTTTTTAGGTGGAGAGTTTGTTAGGTGGAATAAAGTAACTCTTATTCCAAAAGGTTAGCAATAAAGGAAGAAGGCAAATTTAGTTGGAAAGGTCAGTTCTAGTGATGGAAATATGTATTTTTATGTAAAGGTACCTGTCCTGACTCTCTGTTAGTAGGATATACACTTAGATTTATGAATATGGTGTGTAAAATTCTAGTACTACTATACAGTTATTAGTAACTTCGTGTGTGCGCGCAGTGGAGTGGATAAGTTTCTTTAAATGTACTATCTCCCTTGTGACTAAGAGCAACAACTTGTTAAGGGTAGCAGTGTGGTTTGTGGCCATGGAACAGTTTTTCATCTGAAGTATATTGCTCCATAGGGAGAATTTGTTGACATTGTTATCATAACTTAACATTTTTGCATGTTTACTGTGTGCCAGGCACTGTGCTAATATGGAAATGTACATTATCATATTTAATCTTCACAACAGACCTATGAAGTATATACTATTGTTATTCCCACTTTACCGATCAAGGAGCTACAGATCACAGAGGTTAAGTAATGTGCCAAAAATAACATAGTTAGCAAGTTGTAGAGCTGGAAATTTGAATCCAGGCAATTTGACTCCAAATTCTTTACCCTTAATGACTGTCCTATACTGCCTCCTTTGTATGTGGTCTATAGAGATGTATTTGCTGTTCAGAGTATTTGGATCTCTGCTACTTTTTTTTGAGTAAGGGGGAGACACAGGAAGTGAAATGGAAAATATAATGGGGATTACATCTCTTCCTGCTGCTGTTAGGAGAAGCATCATGTTGTAATGGAAACAGCTCTGGGATTAGAATAAAAAGATCAGAGTTTGATCTCTATATGTATGTCTATTTATAGAGAGATAATTTAAAAGTAATCTAGAAGCAATTGCTTGTTGCAGATTGTATGATTTTATATAATTACATATATAAAAGGTTAGATTTATAGAACAAGTGTAATTTGTGGTAGGTGATTATTTTGAAGAAAGATTTGCCTTATTATATTTGTAATTAGTCAGTTTCCATAATAATTTTAAATATACTGAACTTTTCAGGAGCATGTCTATTGTGATAAGACAGAGTATGTGTATGTGGTAGCATACTTTGCTTAAGATGTTCGATTCACTTCTTTTGTTTTACCGATTTACCCACCCATCATATCCAATTCTGTTCACTCAACTATCTATATAACTTTAGTCTTGTGTGTGTATTTGTATATGTGTGTCCTGTGAGTGTATAAGAGTGTGTACCTTTTTTTCCTGTGTTTTTACTTGGCTTTTGTTGTATGTATATGCAACATATGAGACTCTACTTTGAGTTAAAATTGATAAGTTGGTCAAGGTTGTGTCTGCCAGGTTTATCCACTGTAAAGTCACTATTTCTCCCTTTGTAATTACAAAGCGACCAGATTTTCTAAGACTATATGGGGCAATATTGCGAGACAATGTACATTTCTTGTTTCTCATCATAGTTTCGCCCACTGTTTTAGCATCTATTGAGGATTCTGACCTGAATAATTACTGCTGTGATATTTGCCAAATGGTGATCTTCAGTTATCAACATTTTCTGCATTTATTTGTTGAATTCTAATGTAACAAAGAACTTTACCTTCTTTGCTGTTTGTTTCTGTTTATTTATTTATTCAGTGATTTATTTATAGTAGTATGGACTTACGGATACTTGTTTTATTCTATGAACTATAATGAATTATGCTATTTTTCCTATTTTTTTTTGCTGAAATTACCCCAGATTTGGTCAATAGAAGCCCCTTCCAATTGGCTCCTGTGTCCTTTCAGTGTGTCCCCATCATTTTTTGAACATTCTCTTACATTCTGGTACCACAAGGTATTCCAGACTCATTTTCTACTTTCCCTGCCCCAACCCTGGAATGAGCCATTTTTCTAAGGAGCTCTGATTCTTTTTGTTGAGTAATGGTATTTAGAGATCAAGATCTGGGTGCTTGGCATGCTCATTATTACTGGGGTGTCATTGCTTCTAGGCCTTCTCAGCAGATAAAACTAGGGAATGTATGTATATATACATAGACACATACCCACTTCTATATTTCTTACAAAACCATGAATTTGCACTGATATCTCTGATTCCAGTCCAAGATCACAGAATAAACATACCTCTTTGATACTATGGGATCTCGCTGCTTTCTGGTACCTCTCCTCAGGCATATTTTTTTTTTTATGTTCATATGATGGTGTATTATACAGCAACTCAAAAGAACAAACTACAACTACAAGAAACAACATGGAGGATCTCACAAGCTTAACGTTGAACAACAACAAAAAAAGCCAGACACAGAAGAACACATATTGTACAATGCTGTTGATAGAAAGTTCAAAACCAGGCAAAACTACTCTGTGGTGGTAGAAGTCAGGGTGGTGATTACCTTTAGGGAAAGCAGAGATTAGGGGGAGGCAAGAGGGGCTTTGGGGGATGCTGGAATTAATCTATTTTTTTGAGCTGCATTCTGGTTACATATTGTGTTCATTTTTTTTGTTTTAGAAGTTTGATTTTTTGTTGATGTTGGCCGTGCCATGTGCCATGTGGGATCTTTTATTTATTTATTTATGTATTTGGCCGCACTGGGACTTAGTTGCAGCACGCAGCATCTTTGTGTGGCATGTGGGGTCTTTAGTTGTGGCATGCAGACTCAGTTGGCGGCATGCATGTGGGGTCTAGTTCCCTGACCAGGGAACGAACCTGGGCCCCCTACATTGGGAGTGCAGAGTCTTAACCACTGGACCACCGGGGAAGTCCCACATATTGTGTTCATTTTGTGAAAACCCATGCACTTTTCTGTCTGTATGTTACACTTCAATAAAACATTCACATTACAACAAAATTAAATGGTGGCCCAGAGAGACCTGTGAACTTGCTCAGGGTCACACACCTCTTAGATCGGCAGTTAAAGTCCTAGGTTCTTACTCCTGCTTTGTTCCCCCCATCTATGTGGAGTGGGAAGAAAACAAAACCGCAGTTGCTGTTATAAAAGCTGACAGCAGAATTCCCCTGAGAGGAGGCTCTGCTTGGGAAATAACTTGCTGGGCTCTCTCTGGGCATGAAAGGAAGAACAGCTGGCCCCAGCTAATAGCCTGGAGCACTCTTGGTTTCAGGGGAGAGTTCCTGAAGAGAGATGTGGGCGGGGCGGGAGGGTGGGGGGAGACAGAGAGACAGAGAGAGGCTGAGAACCAACAAGATAACAAGATGGTGGGTGACAAGGGCGAGATGAAAACATGGCGGCCGGCAGTGAGAGGAGAGGGCGGCCGTGGGGCTTGAAGACCAGTGGTATCTGATATTCATCACTCCCCTCCCTCCTCCAGCACCCCCACCCCGCAGGAATGATCCTCCACCTTCACTGTCCTCAGGCATATTTTGTGGTCTTACACAGAGTCTTTAAGAGATTGCCCTCTGGAGTCAGATCTGGAATCTGAGTGGAGGATGTGTGACCTTCGGACAGGTAGTAACCTCTGAGCTTTAATTTCCTCATTAGCGAAAGGGGGCCAGTGGTACCTATGTCACACATTGTTTTGAGGATAAAATGAGAGAAGTTATGTAAAGCGTTTAGAATAGTACTTGGCACATAGTAAGTGCTCAATAAGATTTCAATTAGATTCCATTATTGTCATTACAAACTAGTTATTGACTTGCCATTTCTTATTGCATTAACTCTCAAATTCTCTGCCTGATTTTCAGGGTCTAGCATGATCTTCCCCTTCATTCATCCTTATTTTTCATTACATTTTACAATACACTCCCTCCATTCTAGCCTAGGCGAACTTCCCTATAATCCCCTTGAGCATTACATACATTTTTTTGAATTTTATTTTATTTATTTTTTTATACAGCAGGTTCTTATTAGCTATCTATTTTATACATATTAGTGTATATATGTCAATCCCAATCTCCCAGTTCATCCCACATTACATACGTGTTTTGGCTCTCCATCTTGTTTAGAATCCTGTGGATCCAAATCTTTCCTCAATTTCAGCATAACATTTACATTCATTCAGCAGATATTTATCCAGCAACTCGTAAGTACTTAAGAATTATATTTATGTTGTCCTATTTCTCCCCTCATGGATATGTACTATCCACAAAATCATTCTGTGCTAGACACTATAGATAAAACTGAATAAGATAGACAGGGTCCCTGCCTTCACGGAGCTTCCATGCTAGTGAGCATAGATAAATAGTTCTGTGGAGCTTTCCCTTACTATTAAATCAGTTGCTGATTTTACCCTTCTTTGAACATTTGTCATATTTAGCCTCTTGCCTAGTATCTAAATGTATTTGGTCTTACAAGCATTTTGTTTAATGGGATTTTATGTCTTCTCCCTATTAGATTATAGACTTTTTGAAGGCAAGAACTGTATATTTGTTCATTCAACAAACTTACATGTTGATTTTGTCTGATGACAAAAATAATACATGCTTAATGTTGGAAACTTGAAAAATGAGAAAATTATAAAGAAGAAAATAAATATCTCTCCACAGTTCTACCAACAGCACAGAAATAACCTGTATTATTGTTTTGATGATTTTCCTTCTTATGTATCTAATATTTTCTTAAAAAAGTAGATTGGTTAAAATTTTTTTAAAGTTGGGATTACGATATATACAATTTTATATGTTATTGTTTTTTCACTTATTAATTGTTTTCCTGTTAATAAAATTCTTAGTTTAAAAATATTACTTTTAAATGATTGCATACTATTTATATTTATACACACCACAATTAATTTACGTGTTCACTTTTATAGACTATATTTTTAAATTTCAAGTTTTTTTAGTCATTATAAGAAATACGGCCATAAACAATTCTTATTCCATATTTTGTATTATTTTGTTAGTATTGCCTCCTTCATGGGGAATTATTGGGTTAAAGGTCATCAGTATTTTTAAAGTCTTTGGTACAGGCAGTAGACCCTGACATTTAGAAAGGCTATATCAACAGATAATATGATAGCTAACTTTTTTTTTAGTGGTTACTATGTTATACCCTCTTAGGTAGATAATATTATTCCCATTTTATGTACAAGGAATCTGAGGCCAACAGGGTGGTTACAAAACTACCAGAGGTCACACAATTAATAAGTGATTGAGCAGTTTAGCTCTAGAACATGCTCATGAAATTTTCCTCAGTTCCTATTTCATTCACGGTAGTACAGAAAAAGTCATGTTGAAAAGTTGAATAATTCCCATTACCCTTTCCGTGACTGGTCACTTGAATTGATTTTAGACACTAGCCTATCTTTAGAGATAGGCTCACCCACCAGTTCATCCTTTAATAGCTCTTTACTATAATTGCCTGGGCCATTCATCCTCAAGGACCTAAATTTTAATTTTGTAAACCATGCATCCCCCTACATTTCTCCCCTATACGGAAGGTGGAGCCTGTATTCCATGAATACCTCCCCCACTGACCTCTTCCTAGCTATAGCAAGGGTGTAACATACTCCAAACTCACTGACATTCTCCATCCCCCAGGAGAGTTTTGGAATGCGTCTGAATATGGAGACCCCCTTTACCCTCTCTCCTCACCCCCTACCCCATAGCTGCCTATGAGCTATACACTTAAATGCCAGTGTCTTTGCCTAGTGTTGTCCCTTGCTTTCATCCTCCCTAAGTGATACTCCAGAACTTTCCCCCCATTAATTACTAATCTGTTTTTCCCACTTTGGGGTGATACTATTCCAGCCCCCATCTCCTGTTTTTAGCAACAAACTTGGAAGTACATATGGAGTGAGAGGTCCCCCATCCATTTTGCAACACTCCTGCCTTACCTTTTCCTTGTGTTTCCTCACTAGCTAAGTGACTTTACTGCCTTTATGATAGTCTTGTGGCTTGTGCATTTCAAATGTATTCCTCCACAAAATCACAAACTGTTATACATTATGGCTTTTCCAGGTGGCATTTGAATAGCTGAACTTTAAGCTTCTGAATGATAGGGATCTGCTCTTGCCAAATTACTTTCCAGAATGGTTTTACCAATTATATTCCTATCAGTAGTGTAAAAGAGTACCTATGAGACAGTCTTAATAATTTTTTTCTATCTAGTACAGTGACTATAGAATTGATGCTCAATTGATTGCCAGTTGGTTGGCAGATTTGGTTCTATCCTCTAATGATTTTCTTTTTAAAATATAATCATTCCATCATCTCATCCCCTTCTGACAATAGCAACCATAGAACAGAACTGATTTTTGAAAATAAATTCTCTCTAATGAACATTATAAATGAACCACCCAACCACTTAACTAAATCCTCATTACAAAGATTGTTTTTAATAGCAGTAATTCTTGAGGTGTTTTGGAGAGGCATCTTTAGTGTGATCTCTGATACATTAGCTTCTTTCATTTTAACCAGATTCTCATTTTATGCATCAATGCTTGAGTTTATTTACCTTCATAATCTGTACAGGTCCAACTGCCCTTGGTTCCTTTAGAAGCTTCTGCTGGCCTTTTACCAAAAGTGTAGTCTGTGATGGTACCTGCCACCCTGTTGAAAAGGGAACCTTAAATCCCTTGCTATTTGCTAACCAAAGACAACCAAAGGCAAATGTTATAAAAGAAACAAGTTTTTGCTAAATTTAATTTTTAACTTAAAAAAATTTTACTAGATCATTTGCTTTACTTTTTAACTTGTAGAGAGACTTAAGCACCTTTTTTGAGCAAGTGCTAGTCAGGTTAATGGAATTGGTTTTATGACAGTGAGTACTAAAATAGAACTGGAAGAAATTCTGTTGGCATTTGTATCATCTTATAATTCAGTCAAATGACACTCTTCATATATGTTAAGAGAACTGGCTGATTTGCTTCCAAAATTTCTTATAGTGTGTGTGACATTAATGGAATCCTGAAGGAAATATTGGAACTTTGGCGGGGGAAGATGGTATTAAGAGTGGGACACTAGTGAAAAATTGTTTCGTGTATTCTGTATTTTGAGCTCTCCAGGACTTGCTAAAGGAGGAGAAGTCCTTCTCTGTCCATAATCTCATAATCTAATTGATGTAGTAAAACATTTCTGTATGTGAAAGGCATAGTAGTGCCTGTTTATATCAGGTTGTTTTCTGTTGCAAGTGGTAGAAAACACTAATTCGACTGCCTTAACAACAGAGAAAAATTTTAGCTCACATTACAAGAAGTTTGGAGGTAGAGTACCTCCAAAATTAATTAATTCAGCCAAATAGTGACCCAGGTTCTTTCCACTTTCTCCTCTGCCATACTCTGCCTATCAGCTTACTGTCTCAGATTCGTGCCCCTCATACTTGCAAGATTGCTGCTGCAGTTCCAGGGATCACATACAGATGCCACAATGCCCAATAGAAGAAGAGTATGAACTGTTCATTTGTGTCCCTTTTTATCAGCAATGAAAACTTTCTCAAGAGTCCCATACCTTCACCCTTACATCTGATTGGTTAGAATTGTATTACATGTATATGTTTACACCAGTACATTGGCAAGTGGAATAGGACCATAAACGTAGAGTTAGACAAGTGACTTACACTGCCACCTCCCCCTGCAACACACCAAAGCACATTGCTGCCTGGAAAAGTTAGAGGATGGGAAAATTTGAATAAAATCAAGGTTCTTTTAGGAAGGAATAAATAGTTCCTGCTTCACAACCTCATGAGTTTGTTGTCAGGATCAGTTGACTAAAAGATTTGTAAGAATTTGATGTATTTGTTAAATGTAAGATGTATTTCTTTTTTTAAAAAATAAATTTATTTATTTTATTTATTTATTTTTGGCTGTGTTGGGTCTTCGTTGCTGGGCGCGGGCTTTCTCTAGTTGTGGCGAGCGGGGGCTACTCTCCGTTGCGGTGCACTGGCTTCTCACTGCGGTGGCTTCTTGTTGCAGAGCACAGGCTCTAGACACGTGGGCTTCAGTAGTTGTGGCATGCGGGCTCAGTAGTTGTGGCTCGCGGGCTCTAGAGCACAGGCTCAGTAGTTGTGGCGCACGGGCTTAGTTGCTCCACGGCATGTGGGATCTTCCCAGACCAGGGCTCGAACCCGTGTCCCCTGCATTGGCAGGCAGATTCTTAACCACTGCGCCACCAAGGAAGCCCATAAGGTGTATTTCTTAATAGGGAAACTAATGTTTTATAGAGTTGTACAAATGAAAGATGTTGGCTGTTTACGTAACTATAGATATTTTAACGTTGGAGGGACATTAGGTCATTGGTTCTCAAAGTGTGGTCTGCAGACCCCTGAGATTCCTGAGATCCTATCAGTGGGAACATGAGGACTATTTGAACAATAATTTGAAGACTGTTTTGCCTTTTTCACTGTGTTGCCATTTGCACTGATGATGGGTAAGACAGTGTAGTATACCAAATTGTCCTCGTAGCTGTATTCTTCATAGTCTTGGAGGACAGAAAGCCAATTTTACTTAACAATGTCCTCAATGTAGCATTGATTTTATTCAATCTTGACCCTTGAGTACAGATATTTTAAAATTTCTGTATGACAAAATGGGAATTATACAGAAAACGCTTCTGTATGCTGAAGTAACATCGTTTCTAGGAAAAGCTCTTGTGCTTTGTGAGTTGTGTGAGTTGGGGGCTGAACTAGCTGATTTTTGCCTGGAACACATTTTTACTTGAAAGAACAACTGAGACAAACTGTGGTTATTCAGACTTGAGTATTTGGCAGGAATTTTCTTGAAAATGAGCAAAGTGAGTCTGTCATTTCAAGGAAGACAACTGGCAGTGTTTGTTGCCAGTGAAAACATTTGAGCTTTTCAAGTATTAGAATTTTAGAAAACTTGAATCTTGAGTATGGGCTTGATAGCTTTCCAGAACTTAGCCTTTTCTAATGAGATTGGTAACTATATTAATGTGTATGATTTTTTTTATATTATGTAATAAAATGTGTTAACATTTGGAAGTTCTGCAAATCCCACTGAACTAATATTTTCCAAATGACTAATGCATGATGTTACAAAATCATGCATGGCTAAAAGATCCATTGAAAGACAAGTTAGATCAACCAGTTTTAACGTAATTGAGTACAAAAATTAAATAGATAAGGTATCAGATTCTATGTTGCAACTTAGCTTCTTTTAGGTAGACTCTTCTGTCTACCACTTGCAGAATTTTGGCATAGTATCAAAGAATATCTACAGTTATTTTAAAAGGGTATTAAAATACTCAGTTTTCCAAATATATAACTTCATGAAGCCAGATTTTCTTCATATATTTCAACCAAAACAACATATTGCAACAGAACGGATGCAGAAGCAGATATGAAGATCTAGCTGTCTTCTATCAAGGCAGACATTAAAGAGATTTGCAAAAAAGATGTAAAACAATCCCTCTTCTCCCTTTCTTTTTTGTTTTGGAAAATATAATTATTTTTCATGAAAATGCATAATATATGTTAACATGTAATGAGTTCATTATTTTAAAAAATATTTGTTTGTTTATTTATTTATTTATTTTGGCTGCACCGGGTCTTAGTTGTGGCACGCGGGATCTTCACTGCGGCATGCGGACTCTTAGTTGTGGCATGCATACGGGATCTAGTTCCCCGACCAGAGAGCAAGGAACCTGGGCCCCCTGCATTGGGAGCGCAGAGTCTTACCCACTGGGCCACCAGGGAAGGCCCCTGAGTTCGTTATTGTTGCTTTTAAATGAATAAAGAAATAATTATTTTAATTATTACTCAGTTTTATTTTATATGGTACATACTGATAGATGTAACCCACATAAGCAAAAGCTTTGGGGTCCTCAGTGATTTTTAAGAGAGTAAAAGGGTCTTAAAAAGTTTGAAAACCACTACTCTACAGAGACCAGCTCCATCATTTTACAGGAAAGTGAAGTGATTGACGAAAGATGCAGCTTATTAGTTGCAGAGGCAGAGAAGTAATATTATTCCATTCCTCTCTCCAGTATACCACATTGGTTTAGGGATTGGTGATATGATTTTGTAATTTTATTCATCCTAGTAGATAGAGTTAAAATACCAAATAGAAAATGTACTAGATTGTACTTGTATCTTTCCTACAATCTTCAGTCTTTGTGGGTATTGCAAGTCAGAAACATTCTCACTATACATACCACAGCAGAGGAGACCCTGATGAAGAAAGACTATGAGCTAAAGTTACAGTTATTTTTAGATACCAAATTGGAAAACCCATAAAACCAGAGTTCTTGGCTTACATAGCTTTGTATTCGTCACAGTGTATAGACTGGTTCCTTGTATGTAGTTGATTCTCAATAGCTAATTGTTGAATGAATTTTGAATTTGGGGGAAGGGTAGATTTATTTGCCAAGAGGCAAGACCTAGAATCAATGAGTTAAGTTATAGGAACTCTTGATATCAATTAGTTTCTAACCATTAAGCTATTTAGTAACAGGAATGACCCATTACTAAAAGTGCTCAAAGAGAGGGTAGATGCTACGTTGTCAGCAATACCCACAAAGTCTCTTTCCACTCTAAAATTCTATTGTTCTGGTTGTTAGAAGGAACTTTCTTTTTTATTGAGCTCAAATCCTTGTCTCTATAATTTTTAAGTAACTCTGAGGTATAATTGACATAAAATAAAGTGCACATATTTAAAGTGTACAATTTGAGGAGTTGTGACTTACGTGTACACTTGTGAAGCCACCAGTACATTAAAAATAATGAACATATAAATCACTCCTGGAGATTTTAATGCCTCTTGGTAGTCCCTCTCTCCCTTCCTACTCCTATCCCCCATCCCCAGGTAACCACTGATCTGCTTTCTGTACATTAATTTTGTTTTCTAGAGTCATATAAATGGAGTCATATGTACACTTTCTTTGTTTTGGATCTGTTTTTTCAGCATTTGAGATTCATCCACATTGTAGTGTGTATCCGTAGTTCATTATTTTCTTGTTGAGTAGTATTCCATTGTATGGATATACCACACTGTGTTTTTCTGTTCACGTGTTGATGAATATTTGGGTTATTTACAGCTTGTCTATTACAGGTAAAGCTTTTATGAACACTTTAATTTTTGCATTTTAACAGTTATTTTATTGAAGTGTAATTTACATAAAGTGATATGTACCAATCTTAGGTGAACAGCTCAAATATATATATTTTTAATTGTATACACTTTGGTAACCACCATCCAGGTCAAGATATAGAACATTTCCATTACCCAAGCTCCGCCATGCCCCTTTCCTTTCAGTGCCTTTTGTATCTTCTATAAAAATTTTTAAACTCCAAGGTTGCAAAGATATTATCATATGTTTTCTTCCAGAATATTTATAGTTTCAGTTGTCTTTAGGACCATTTTTTTTCTATATAGATAACCAGTCGTTCCAGTACCATATATTGAAAAGAAATACCTCTTTTCATTGATTTGGTTTGATGGCTTTATTGAAAATCAGTTGAATGTATAGGTCTAGGTCAGAACTTACTAGTCTGGTCTGTTGATCTGCTTGTCTATCCTTATTCCAATATTATGCATTCTTCATTATTTTGGCATTATAATAATGCTTTAAATTTTGTAGTATAAGTCCTTCAAATTTGTTCTTTAAGATTGTCTTGACTATTGTCTTGAATGTTTATTTTATTCCATATAAATTTTAGATTCATCTTGTAAATTTTTACTAAAAAACTATTTGAGATTTTGGTAAGGATAGCAATAATTCTATGGATCAATTTAGGAACAAGTGAAATCTTAAAATTATTGATTTTCCCAATCTATTAACACAGTATATCTCTCCTTTAATTTAGATATTCTTTAATTACCTTCATCATAGAAGTCATGCTCAGCATTTGGTCAGTTTCTTCCTATGCATATGCTTGTATAGTAAATGATATAATTTTAAGAATTGTATTTTTAGTTGTTTGTTGCTAAGATATAGACATTCATTTATATATTGATCTTTTTACCCTAAGATATTACTATTTTTTCTTTTTCAGGGTATGATTTATATATTGTAAAATTCACCTATTTTATGCACAGTTCTGTGAGTCTTGACAGATGCATACAATAGTAAGTGTAGTCAATCAAGATATAGAACAGCATTGCTAAGATTATTCATTAGGTTCTAGTAGTTTGTATTTTCCATGTACATAATCATATCATCTGAAAATAGAGTTTTTTTTTTCATTTTCAATCCATATGCCTTTTTCTGCTCTCCACCTTATTGACTGGCTAGGACTTCCAGTACAAGTTTAATAGAAGTGGTAAGAGAAAATATCCATTTTTTTTGCACTCTATCTTTTGGGGAATATATTCACTATTTCGCTCTAATGTTAGCTTTAAGTTTTACAGAGTAACAGATTGAGGAGCTCCTATCCCATTCCTGTTTGCTGACATTAAAAAAAAATGTTAAATTTCATCAAGAACTAATTTGCACCTATTTAAATGATCATGTTGTCAGGGACTCAGCTGAACTGCTAGGTGTCTTAGTAGCCAGTTAAAACAAGCAAGCCAAAACGAAAATAACAACCCCTTAATTGCTTATTATGATTGATAAGCAAGAGACTAAATCAGGGAAAGTGCCAACTCCCCTTCCCTCCCATTTACACTTTTCTCCATGCAGTGACTGCAGGTCTGGGGAATCAGCACAGACTTGGGGATCAGGTCATCTCACTGATGAAGGAACCTCAAACAAAAAGCTCCTGCAGTTTTAGGGAGCTGGAGACCTAGGAGAGGAAGAGGAGAAGTGCTATGAGTGAGAAAGGTACTGAGTACTGAGTCAGATGGAGAAAATTGTCTTCAGAGTTTCCCCACACTTCCTCTGCTATGAATGTTGTGAACAAGTCTTTGTGTGGACATACACTTTCATTTTTCTTGGGTAAATATCAAGGAATGGAATTGCTGGGTTGTATCATAAGTCTATTTTAAATTTTACAAGAAACTGCTAAATTGTTTTTTAAAGTGGTTTTACCATTGTACATTCCACCAATGTATAAAAGTCCTAGTTGCTCCTCATCCTAACCTATGTTTGCTACTGTTACTCTTTTTAGTTTTAGCCATTTTGATGTCTGAGTATTGCTACCTCCTTGTAGTTTTCTTATAGTTCTTTTTACTTATTTATATACAGTAAAATTTACTATCCTTGATATACTGCCTGTGAGTTTTGATAAAAGCATACAATCTTGTAACCACTGCCATAAACAAGATTCGGAACAGTTCCATCACCTCACAATGTTTCCTAATGCTGCCCCTTTGTAATTAGCTCCTCCACTTACCCACAGTTCCTGGCTATCAGTGATCTATTTTCTAATTCTATAATTTTACTTTTTTCGTAATGTCATGTAGATTGAATCATCCAGCATGTAACGTATTGAGTCTTTTTTCTCTTAATGTAATGCATTTTAGATTTATCCATATGGTGTCTATCAGTAGGTCATTTCTTTTTTCTTATGTTTGAGTGGTAAGGGCTCTTACATATTTTGGATACAACATCTTTGTTTGATATATACAAGTTTTGTGGATGTGTTCTCCCATTTGGTGGCTTGCCTTTTTATTTTCTTAACTGGTCTTTGACTACTCCAAGGTCAGCAAGATTTTCATCCATGTTTGCTTCTAAAAGTATTTTTAAAAAAGGAGTTTCAGCTTTTGACCCATTTAGTTGTTTGTGTATGGTGTTTGGTAAGGGTACTGGTTCAGTTTTTTCCCATGTGTTTAACTAGTTCCAGCACCATTTTTTGAAAAGAATCCCTTCCCCATTTAATTACTTTGGTACCTTTGTTGAAAATCAATTAACCATATATGCCTGGGTTTATTTTTGGACTCTAATAAATTCCTCAATCTATATGCCTACACTTAAGGTAATAGCAGACTGTCTTCATTACTGTAGTTTTATAGTAAGGCTTGAAATCAGGTGGTGCAAATCCTCCAAATTTGTTATTTTTCAAATTTTTCATTCTCCTCCTCCTCTCCCTTCTCCTCTTCCTCCTCCTTTCCTTTTCTTCCTCTTCCTCCTTTCATCCTTCTTCTCCTCCTTTGCATTTCTATATAAAATTTGCAGTCACCTTGTCACTTCATACAGATAAACCTCCTGTAATTTTTTTTTTTAAGGAAATGAAATGTGATAAGAGTTACGATGATCACTGGAGGGGAATGTAGATTGAGAAAGCATTTCTTGTTTTTTTTTTTTTTAATGTATTTATTTATTTTTGACTGTGTTGGGTCTTCGTTTCTGTGCGAGGGCTTTCTCTAGTTGTGGCAAGCGGGGGCCACTCTTCATCGTGGTGCGCGGGCCTCTCACTATCGCGGCCTCTCTTGTTGCGGAACACAGGCTTCAGACACGCAGGCTCAGTAGTTGTGGCTCACGGGCCTAGTTGCTCCACGGCATGTGGGATCTTCCCAGACCAGGGCTCGAACCCGTGTCCCCTGCATTAGCAGGCAGACTCTCAACCACTGTGCCACCAGGGAAGCCCAAACCTCCTGTAATTTTGAATGGGATTCTGTTTAATCTGCAGATCATTTGGGGGAAAATTGATATCTTAACAGTATGCAATATTCTGATAAATGAACATGGTATATCTTTCTGTTTATTAAGTTGTTCTTTTTTTTTTTTTTACTTACTAGATTATCGATTTATTATGAAAGAATAGAACTCAGGAACAACCAGATGGAAGAGTTGCACAGAACAAGTTATGTAGGAAGGGGCACGGATCTTCCAGGCTCTCAGTCACTCTCCCAGCACCTCCATGGGTTTACCAACCCAGAAGCTTTCTAAACCCCGTCCTCTTGGGCTTTTAGGAAGGCTTCATTACATAGGTATGGCTGATTAAATCATTGGCCATTGGTGATTGAATTCAATCTCTAGCCCCTTTCCCCTCCCCAAAGGTGTGGATGGAACTGAAAGCTCCAACCATTTAATCATGTGGTAGGTTCCACTTGCCCCCAGCCCCCATTTTTTTTTTTTTTGGCTGCGTTGGGTCTTCATTGCTGTGTGCCGGGGTTTCTCTAGTTGCGGCGAGCGGGGGCTACTCTTCGTTGCGGTGCGCGGGCTTCTAATTGTGGTGGCTTGTTATGGAGCGTGGGCTCTAGGTGCGCGGGCTTCAGTAGTTGCGGCGTGTAGGTTCAGTAGTTGTGGCACACAGGCTTAGTTGCTCTGCGGCATGTGGGATCTTCTGGGACCAGGGATCAAACCTGTGTCCCCTTCATTGGCAGGCAGAGTCTTAACCACCACACCACCAGGGAAGTCCCTGGCCCCCATTCTTTTTTTTTTTTTTTAATTTTTTTTTATTTTTTAAGTTTTTATTTTTCTGTAAACATATCTAAATAATTCTTTTACTCCTTTTCAGCGTTTACATTTCCTTCAGTTTCAGTGTTTTTCTTTTTTTTTTTAACATCTTTATTGAAGTATAATTGCTTTACAATGGTGTGTTGGTTTCTGCGAGGTGGATGGAGTTAGAGTCTGTCATACAGAGTGAAGTAAGTCAGAAAGAGAAAAACAAATACAGTATGCTAACACATATATATGGAATCTAAGGGAAAAAAAAAGGTCATGAAGAACCTAGTGGCAAGATGGCAATAAAGACACAGACCTACTAAAGAATGGACTTGAGGATATGGGGAGGGGGAGGGGTGAGATGTGACAGGGTGAGAGAGTGTCATGGACATATATACACTACCAAATGTAAAATAGATAGCTAGTGGGAAGCAGCCGCATAGCACAGGGAGATCAGCTCGGTGCTTTGTGACCACCTAGAGGGGTGGGATAGGGAGGGTGGGAGGGAGGGAGATGCAAGAGGGAAGAGATATGGGAACATATGTATATGTATAACTGATTCAGTTTGTAGTAAGTTGTTCTTTAATTTCTCTCAGCAATGTTTTGTAGTTTTCACTGTGTAGGTCTTATACATATTTTGTTAAATTTATCCCTAAGTATTCCTGTGTTGGAATAGTATTATGTAGTATTAATAGTATTAATAGTATTGTATTTTATCTTCTATTTTCAATTATTAGTGTATCAAAATATGAGTGTTTTTTTTCCTATTGACTTAAATACTATGATCTTGCTAAATTAATTTATTATTTCTGGTAGCTTTTTAATGAATTTCTTAGAATTATCTACATAATGTGATTATATCTTCTGTGAATTAAGATATAAGATAGATTTACTTCTTTCTTTGTAGTCTGCACACTCAATTTCCCCCCTTATTTTATTGTTAGGACCTTTAGGAGAATGTTTTAAGTGTTGAAACCACCGTCTTTGCTAACTTTTCCCAATGTATGAAAACATTTGTTTCACATACTTTATAGAGTTTTTTGGTTGTTTATGGCAAGATGGCAAGTCCAGTAGCAACTGTTCCAACATAGCCTGCTTTCATTTCTTTTGATAACACTGCTGTGAACATTGCTGAACAAAATTATTTGCTTTTCAGATTATTTCCTTTGAGTAGACTTCTAAAACTAGATATTGTCATCTGTATACCTATATCTGTACCTGTCTATCTGTCTACCTACTTATTATCCATCCATCTATCTATCTATCTAAACTTACTGTATAAGAGTTACCTTGGAGGGGACTCCCATGGTGGTCCAGTGGTAAAGAATCTGCCTTACAATGCAGAGGATGCAGGTTCGATCCCTGGTCAGGGAACTAAGATCCCACATACCGCAGGGCAACTAAGCCCGTGTGCCACAACTACTGAGCTCGCGCAGCTCAACTAGAGAGCCCATGTGCCGCAAACTACAGAGCCCATGTGCTCTGGAGCCCATGTACCACAACTAGAGAGAGAAAACCCGCATGCCACAGCTAGAGAGAAGCCCGCGCGCCACAACGAAGAGCCCACATGCCACAGTGAAAGATCCCGCATGCCTCAATGAAGATCCCATGTGCCGCAGCTAACACCCGACACAGCCTAAATAAATAAATAAATAAATAATCTTTTTTTAAACAAAGAGTTGCCTTGGAATGGAATTGCTGGTCATATAGTAGTTCTATTTTTATTTTTTTGATAAACTTCCATACTGTTTTCCACAGTGGCTGCACCAATTTACACTCCCTCCTTTTTTCTACATCCTTGCCAACATTTGTTATTTGTGTTTTTTTTTATTTTTGATGATAACCATTCTGACAGATGTGAGGTGATATCTCATTGTGGTTTTGATTTACATTTCCCTGATGATTAGCAGTGTTGAGCATCTTTTCATGTGCCTGTTGGCTATCTGCATTTCCTCTTTGGAAAAATGTCTGTTCAATTCTTCTCATTTTTTAATTGAATTGTTTATTTTTATTTTTGATGTTGAGTTGTATGAGCTGTTTATATATGTTGGATATTGATCCCTTATTGGTCATATCATTTGAAAATATTTTCTACCATTCCATAGGTTGTCTTTTTGCTTTGTCAATGGTTTTCTTTGCATTGTTGTGCAAAAGCTTTTAAGTTTAGTTAGGTCCCATTTGGTTATTTTTGCTTTTATTTCCTTTATATGACTTGACAATTCCACTCCTGAGTATATATCTGGAAAAAACAAAAACACTAATTCAAAAAGATACATGCACCCCAATATTCATAGTGGCATTATTTACAGTTGCCAAGATATGGAAGCAACCTAAGTGTCCATCCACAGATGAATGGATAAAGAAGATGTGGTGTGTGTCTGTGTGTGTGTGTGTGTGTGTGTGTATGTGTATACATATATATATACACACACACACACACACACACACACAGACATATACACACACAATGGAATGTTACTCAGCCATAAAAAAGGATGAAATAATGCCATTTGCAGCAACATGGATGGACCTAGAGATTGTTATACTGAGTAAAGTAAGTCAGACAGAGAAAGACAAATAACATATGAGAGATTGTTATACTGAGTAAAGTAAGTCAGACAGAGAAAGACAAATAACATATGATATCACTTATATGTGGAATCAAAAAAAGGCTACAAATGAACTTATCTACAAAACAGAAATAGAGTTACAGATGTAGAAAATAAACATGGTTACTGGGGCGTAAGAAGGGGGAGGGATAAATTGGAAGATTGGGATTGACACACATTATATATTCACTAAAATAGATAACTAATAAGGACCTACTGTATAGCACAGGGAACTCTACTCAATACTCTGTAATGGCCTATATGGGAAAAGAATCTAAAAATCAGTGGATATATGTATATGTATAACAGACTCACTTTGCTGTACACCTGAAACTAACACAACATTGTAAACCAACTGTACCCCAATAAAAATTTTAAAAAAAGAACAGAAGACTAGGGTCATTCCTATAGTTTTTATTTCCTATTACCTTATTTTACTTCATTTAGGTGTCTTATTTCTCTTCGATAATATATGAAACAAAGAATTAAACTATATGTAGGACTAAGATTGGGTAACTGATAAAAATATTTTAGAAAAAAATACAGTTCAGTTTATTTTGAGATGAGGAAGGCACTTTTTCTAACTTTCCTTCATTTTGACTTAACTTCGTAGGAAAAATGCTTGAACGATGACCCTGTAGGAAATGGCCCTATCCATTTTGAGTTAATATGATTTAATTTAGTTTCAGGAAGCCTTCTGAAATGTGAAGCATTTATTTAAGCTTTAGTATCCCTTCTGAGTAGTTTTCCTAGCTGGCTATAAATGAGCCAATTTTCCCTAGCTTTAAGGTCATGTTAATTTTCATTGTTTTGTTTCAAAATGAAGGAGTCAATTCCTTTTATGTTTTGATTTTTGAAATAAGCTACACAATTTTTTCAGATATGGGTATGTTGAAAGTTTCCACTATCTGGCAATATTCATCTCCCTAGATTTCCCCCCTCCCATTTTCCTCACTCCTTAAAGGTACTAAATACATTTTGGAGGAAGAAAAATAATATCTTTTTTCTTCTAGTTCTTATGGTCAGTTGAGTTCCTGGGTTTTTAATTTAAAGAAAAATTTTTTTACCTTGGAGTGAATGTACTCAATTTATAGTAATTTGGTTCATAGTGAATAAATGCATCCCTAGCTCTTCTCTCAATTCTATTTGCTTGTTTATCTTTTACAGCTTATTTAGGCATTTCATTTTTCTCCACAGTTGCAGTAAAGACTTTTTTTTGTTATAGCACAAGCTTATTAGACCTTATCATAGCCTTCATGCCTTCATTTGTGTATACTGTATAATGGAAAAAACCACAGACTAATGTTGTAAAGTAACAAGTGAGATTAAACTGAGAAAGGTCACCTTTTTTAGAGGCAGAAAAAGAGGTTCATCCTCAGGGGCTTAGGTTTGTTTTGCTAACTAGTTTGAATGACACATTTGAATTTGCAGATTGACAACCATTATATTTAAAACATGAGCTTACAAACTTATCTGTATCCTAGTAGATTTTCACACCCATATTCTCATTTTTTCTGCACTCCATTATACCCAGATAGGGAAAGAGAAGTATCTTTTTTCTTCAGATGGTTAAATCGTTATAATTTGAAGTTGACAATATGCTAAAAAACAAAGGTGAGTTCAAAATCAGGTCTTTCTGATTTCCATGAGACATTATAAACATTTTGTTACTCAGGCTTTGTTTTAAAATCAGGTCCTAATTTATTTTGAAAAACTGAAAATATTCATAGGCAAGAGGGATTAAATTATTTCAGGTTATAATATTTTTCTTACTTCTGCTTACATATCTACTTTTTCATCTGTATTCTTCATGGTACTTAAAAATTCTGTAAATATTTTTATTGGGTTTAAATGTTAATAAAATCATAAATTATTATGGAAGAAAAGTATATAGACATAGGTTTTCATAAATCACAATTAATGGAAATGTATACTCAGGAACATTAACTTGGTTCATTTTGGGTAGAATACTCTAGGGCATAAAGTTTCATCTCCTTTCCATACCATTGTCTTTAAGAATGCAATATCAGTCTAAACATGAAATTTTTATATTGACAAAGAATTTCTCTATGATAAATGTTTATTCAAAATTAAATGGAGAAAAAAGATTCAGAGGATGATAGATTATGGGTCCTTATTTTTTTTTCCTTGTCTATTTTCTCAGTTATCTATAGTAAATGTTTATTATTTTTGCAATAAACATGTTTTTAAAATATTGCATACTAGTTGACGGCTGTATATTTCAACTTTTTTTGAATTTAGACCATTTAACAACACATTTTAGAGTTTAGCCATTTTTGTGCCATTATTCCTGTTAAAGGAAAAGAAGGCTAGGTGAATTAATGAAAAACTAAAACAGGATTTTATTATTTTAATAAACATTTCAGGTCAGTTTTAGAGTTTTCCTTTACCTGTCTTTTTTTAAAGAACTTCAGTGGGTTTTTTTTTTTAAGTAAAAAATTGCAGAGGCTACCAGAATAACCTAATGCCAGTAGTAATTCTGTCATTGAACACTATGGAGAGGAGTTATCGTTAATTTGTATGTACTCTTTCGTGTAAAGTGTAACATGTATTCTCATCTTTTCCCCTCACTATTTACAAACACCTTCCCACTTTTTACTTTACCAACACTGGAAAGAGTGATATTGAATGCTGGATTCAACTTTTTCACTTATATTTGGAGCAAAATATGTAATGTATGTATGAAACCTGTGATTTTATTTTAAGGTCTCATAAATATATCCAAAATATTTAGATAAATTGACACAAAATTTGCGATAAAATAGAAATTCCCTCTTAAAAGGAAGACTTTTTTATTATTTTTTAAATAAATTTATTTTTATTTTATTTATTTTTGGCTGCGTTGGGTCTTCGTTGCTGCACGCGGTCTTTTCTCTAGTTGCGGCGAGCGGGGGCTACTCTTTGTTGCGGTGCGCGGGCATCTCATTGCGGTGGCTTCTCTTGTTGCAGAGCACAGGCTCTAGGTGCGCAGCCTGTAGTAGTTGTGGCACGCGAACTCAGTAGTTGTGGCTCACGGACTCTAGAGCACAGGCTCAGTAGTTGTGGTGCACGGGCTTAGTTGCTCCACGGCATGTGGGATCTTACCCGGCCAGGGATCGAACCCGTGTCCCCTGCATTGGCAGGCGGATTCTTAACCACTGTGCCACCAGGGAAGCCCCAAAGGGAAGACTTTTAAACTTTACATTTTAGTTGAGTGTTTTCTGGTTGAATTAGGAATATTCAGGATTTGTAAAATACGTAGTAACTCTCTAATAAACACTTAAAGAAAGTATCTTAGTTTTTAATTACTTACAAGTTCTATAATTTATTCCAAAGCCTTAATAAATCATTTAAATAATGATTTAAGGCTGTTTATGCTGTTTCCCAGTTTATGCTGTTTCCCAGTATTGGTTGAAAATAATTGGATAATATTACCTGTTGCTGCTCTAATCCCCACCCCATTTTTTAATTTCCCTGAAGAAAAAATTGTGCCAGTCTCAGTGAGTGTCTGAGAGTTGACTTCATAGCCAAGATAGGGTGTTGTTGTAGTGAGATATACTTTTAGGGTTTATATTGATGAGAGGATGTACACTTTCTGAATCTGTCTAGAAGATGGTGTAAGTGAATGCAGCTGGGAAAAGTGAGAGTGGCATCCCATTAGGCATGTTGTACCCATCTTATTTTAGGATTCTGCACATTTCTTAGTCATTTCTTTAAGAGGTAGTCGGCATGTAGTGTGGGAGGTACATTCATCTTCTCCACACTGTTGCTTTAATGTTGCACTTTATCACAGCAAATTATTGGACAGAGCAGGATTTGGAAGTTAGGTTATTCTATAGAACTGGGGTAGAGAGAGACTGCTCAGAGAGTTTATCCTGAATAGCAAAGGGTCAGGAATTAGAATGGTGGATAGCTTTAGCATTTTGGTGCTTTGCAGTAGGTAGGACAGATTCCTCTCTTTTTTGTGGCAGTGCAAAACCCCTGCAATGGCTAGTTCTAAAGTTACCATGGTAGTATAGTGTAATGGTTTAGTTTAAAGCATGGACATTGACATCACGCTTGGTTTAAGTCATGACTCTTCCACCTACTAATTTGGCTAATATTATTGACCTAAAGTGTCTTAATGCCTAGCATATAGTAAGTGTTCAACAAATGATAACAGTGATTCTCCTGCAGGATCTGTAGTCTGTCTTAATATAATTTACTGAAATCTAGTTGCCTTTCTTAGGCATAGTAATTTGCTTTCCTTCTTGATTAGCTTTCTTCATCTCTGGTCTTTACCATGAAGTGGAAAAATGACTTAGAAACACTATTTTAGTTTATTTCTAGAGGTGTTGGCTAGACATTATGTCAGTTAAGTATGCCTATACCAGTATTTGATATATTAAAAACAGATATAATTTCATAAGTAGTGTTGTCTGACTAGAGATGAAATGGTCCAAAAGAGACAGGAAAATGGGGAAGTGGGAGTAGTTGTAAAGGCAAAATTAAAACTAGCGTGTAAATAAGAAAGCAGGTTTATCTGCAGCCATAGAGAAAAACTATTAAAACTATTAAAGGCAAAATTAAAACTAGCGTGTAAATAAGAAAGCAGGTTTATCTGCAGCCATAGAGAAAAACTATTAAAAGCTCACTTTAATTTCCTAGGAAGCTTCCTAAGGTTCTTAATTATTAAATTATATATTTGGTTGAAACTAAATATTTAGATAGTTGTAGTATAGATATGCATGTCTGCATGCATGTATGTTACATATATGTAAATTTGTTATTCCTAAACTAATTTGGGGGGGGGTTCCTTCTCACCTAAAGGAAATTTAAATAAATACTTTAAATATTTTAGGAAATACAACATACCATTTAGTAAATTTACGGGAACAAGTGAATAACTTAGCTATTCCAACAATGTTTTGCCTCCGCATTCCTTGGCGCAAACAGGGACCTCAGTGAAGCGTCCCTCATGGGAGTTGCCTGTGGAAATCTTACGAAGAGGTCCAAGTCCCAATTCAGGCTCCCTCCCTTCTATTTTTTAAAAGTCAACTTTATTGAAGTATAGTTTACATACAGTAAACTGCATTCATTTTAAGTGCACAGTTTAGTGAGTTTTGACAAATGTATACACCCTCAACAATCAAGATAGTGAATAGTTTCATCACTCCAAAAAGTTCACTTGTGTCCCTTCCCAGTGAAATCTTGCCCTGTACCTGTACCCTGGAAACCACTGATCTACTATCTTTTGCTGTGAACATTGGTGTACAGTCATCTTGTACACAAAATTTTCATTTCTCTTAGGTAAATACAAAGGAATGGAGTATATAATGTATTTAACTTTACAAGAAACTGCACAAATATTTGTCAAAATGATTTTACTGTTTTACATTCCTACCAACAGTGTATAGGAACTTTTTAATTACTGCTGAGTGAACAATTCACTGGTATTTAGTACATTCACCATGTTGTGCAATCACCACCTCTATCTAGTTCCAAACATTTTTATTACTCCAAAATAAAACCTTGTACCCAATAAGCAGTTTCTTCCCATTTCCACCTCCCTCCAGCCCCTGGAAACCACCAATCTGTATTCTGTCTCTGGATTTACCTATTATGGATATTTCATACAAACAGAATCATACATTTTGTTTATCCACTCATCCATTGATGGACATTTGGGCAGTTTATGTTTTGGCATTTGTGAATAATGCTGCTATGAACATGTGTATACATGTATTTGTTTGAGTACCTGTTTTCAATACTTTGGGGTGTATACCTAAGAGTAGAATTACTGGCCATGTGGTAATTCTATCTTTAAGTTTTTGAGGAACTGTCTAATTGTTTTCCCACCAGCAATGTACTGGCATTCCAATTTCTCCACACCCTTTCAACACTTGTTATTTTCTGTTTTATTATTATTATTATTACCATTCTAGTTTGTTAATGAAGTAATTCTTTATTGTGGTTTTGATTTGCATTTTCTTACTGACTAATGATGTTGAGCATCTTTTCATGTGCTTGTTTGCCATTTGTGTATCTTTGGAAAAATGTCTATTTAAGGCCTTTGCCTATTTTTTAATTGGGCTGTTTGTCTTTTTGTTGTTAGGTTGTAAGAGTTCTGTTCTGTATATATTCTGAATACTAGACAAATACATGACTTCAAATATTTTCTCCCATTCTGTAAATTGTCTTCTTACTTTCTTAATAATATTAGTTTATGCACCATTTAAAAAGTTTTTCATGAACTCCAATTTATCTTTTTGTTTTGTTTTGTTACTCATAATTTTGGTGTCATATGTAAGACTCCATTGCCAAATCCAAGGTCGTGAGGATTTACTCGTTTGTTTTCTTATAAGAGTTTTATGGTTTTAGATTTTATATTTAGGTCATTGATCCATTTTGAATTAGTTTTTGTAAATGACATGAGGTAGAGGGCCAACTTTATTCTTTTGTGTGTAGATATCCAGTTGTCCCAGCACTATTTGTTGAAGAGGCTATCCTTTCCCATTAAATGGTCTAGGCACCCTTCTCAAAAACCAATTCACCATATGGGTTCATTGCTGGACACTTAATTCTATTCCATGGACTATTTCTTTATCCTTATGCCAGTACCGCAGTTTTGATGACTATAGTTTTGTAGTAAGTTTTGAAATCAGGCAGTGTATGTCCTCCAACTGTCTTTCTCTTTTTTTTTTTTTTTTCAGATTATGTAGGCTATTTTGGGCCCCTTGCAATTCCATATGAATTTGAGGATTGGCTTTTCCATTTCTGCTCAAAGGCTGTTGGAATTCTGATAGTATTTCATTGAATCTATAGGTTGCTTTGGGTCGTATTACCATCTTAATATTGTTGTTTTCCAATCCAAGAGCAAAAGATGTTTTTCCATTTCTTTATGTCTTCTTTAATTTCTTTCATCAATTTTTTCTGGTTTTCGATGTACATGTTTTCACTTGGTTAAGTTTTTAAAAAAATTTTTTTATTGGGGTATAGTTGTTTTACAGTGTTGTGTTAGTTTCCACTGTACAGCGAAGTGGAGTTCCCTGTGCTGTATAGCAAGTTCTCATTAGTTATCTATTTTATACATATTAGTGTATATATGTCAATCCCAATCTCCCAATTCTTCCTACCCCCCCTTTCCCCCCTTGGTGTCCATACGTTTGTTCTCTACATATGTGTCTCTAGTTCTGCTTTGTAAATAAGTTCATCTGTACCATTTTTCTAGATTCCACATATATGCGTTAATATACGATATTTTTTTCTCTTTCTGACTTACTTCACTCTGTATGACAATCTCTAGGTCCATCCACGTCTCTACAAATGACCCAATTTTGTTCCTTTTAATGGCTGAGTAATATTCCATTGTATATATGTACCACATCTTCTTTATCCACTCCTCTGTTGATGGACATTTAGGTTGCTTCCATGTCCTAGCTATTGTAAAAAGTGCTGCAATGAATATTGGGATGCATGTGTCTTTTTGAATTATGGTTTTCTCTGGGTATATGCCCAGTAGTGGGATTGGTTAAATTTATTTCTAGGTATTTTATTCTTTTGGATGATATTGTAAATGAAATTGTTTTCTTAATTTCCTTTTCAGATTGTTCATTGTGGTTGTATAGAAACAAAATTGATTTTTTGTGTGTTGATCTTGTAACCTAACACTTTGCAGAATTTGTTTATTAGCTCTGGTATATCATTTGTGGATACTTTAAATATTCATTTACTTGGCTGCATCATGTCTTAGTTGTGGCACATGGGATTTTTTACTTGCGGCATGTGGGGTCTTTAGTTGCAGCATGCAAACTCTTAGTTGTGGCATGTGGGATCTAGTTCCCTGACCAGGGATGGAACCCGGGTCCCCTGCGTTGGGAGTGCGGAGTCTTAGCCACTGGGCCACCCGGGAAGTCCCCATTTGTGGATACTTTAAGACTTCTGTATGTATGTATGAAACAGACATAGTTTTACTTCTTCCTTTCTAATTTGGATGCCTTTTATTTTTTTATCCTTACCTAATTAACTTTGGCCAAGACTTCCAGACTATGTTGAATAGAAGTGGTGAAAGCAAGTATCCTTGTCCTTTTCCTGATCTTTGAGGAAAACCTTTCAGTCTTTCACCATGGAGTATTGAGTTAGCTGTGGGTTTTTCATAAATACTTTTTATCATATTGAGAAAGTTCCCTTCTGTTCCTAGTTTCTGAGTGCATTGATCATGAAAGTGTGCTGAATTTTGTCAAATGCTTTTTCTGTATCAATTGAGGTGATCATGCGTTTTTTTCCCCTTGTTCTATTAATGTGGCATTTTATATTGATTGATTTTCTTATATTTAACCATTCTTGAGTTTCTGGAATAAATTTTACCTGATCATGGTGCATAATCCTTTTTAGTCAGCTATTGGATTTGGTTTGCTGGCACTTTGTTGAGATATTTTGCATCTATTTTTATAGACGATATTGGTCTATGATTTTCTTTAGTGTCTTTGTCTGGCTTTGGTATCAGGATAATACTGGCTTCATAGAATTAGTTAGGTTGTGTTACCTCCTCTTTTTATTTTTTGGAAGATTTTGAGAAGAATTAGTGTTAACTTTTCTTTAAATATTTGGTAAAATTCACCAATGAAGGTATCTGATTGTGGACTTTACTTTGTTGTGAGGTTTTTGATTATTGATTCGATGTCTTTACTTGTTATAAGCCTTCTCAGATTCTCTATTTCTTCTTGAGTTACTTTTGGTAATTTGTGTGTCTAATTTGTCCATTTCATCTAGGTTGTCTACTTTTTTGATATATAAGTATTCATAATATTCTCTTATAATCCTTTTTATTTCTGTAAGGTTGGTAGTAATGTCACAACTTTCATTATTTATTTCATTTATTTACATCTCTACTTTTTCAGTCTAGATAAAGGTTGGTCGATTTTGTTGATCTTTTCAAAGAACCAATTTTTGGTTTCATTGATTTTTCTCTATTTTTCTATTCTCTATATCATTTATCTCCACTCTAATCATTTTAATTTAATTCCTTCTGATAACTATGCCTTTAGTTTGATTTTCTTTTTCTAGTTTTTCTAAGGTGCAAAGTTAAGTTACTGATTTGAGATCTTTCCTTCTTTTTAATGTAGGTATTTACTGCTATATATTTCCCTGTGACCACTCCCTTTACTGCATCTCATACGTTTTGGTATGTTGTGTTTTCATTTTTATCCTTCTATGTTTTCTAATTTCCTTTGTGATTTCTTCTTTGATGTATTGGTTTTTTAGGAATGAATTGTTTAACATCCACATATTTGTGATTTTTCTAGTTTTTCTCCTTTTATTGATTTCTAGCTTTATTCCATTGTGGTTGGAGAAGATCCCTTGTATGATTTCAGTCTGTTTTATTTATTGAGATTGGTTTTTTGGTTTAACATATGTTCTCTCTTAGATAATGTTCCATATGCACTTGAGAAGAATGTGTATTCTGCTCTTGAGTAGAGGGTTATATATTTATGTCTTTTAGGTAAAAGTTTATGGTGTTGTTCAAGACCTCTATTTTCTTATTAATGTTCTATCTGGATATTCTATCTATTACTGTAAGTTGGTTATTGAAATCTCAAACTATTATTGTACAACTGTCTAATTCTCTCTTCAGTTCTGTCAATATTTACTTCATATGTTTGGGGCTCTGTTTGGTGAGTATGTTTATAATTGTTATAAATTATTGATGAATTTACCCTTGAAAAAATATAGAGTCCTTCTTTGTCTCTTGTAACAGGTTTTCACTTAAAGTCTAGTTTGTCTGATATTGTTATAGCCAGCCACCCAGTTCTCTTTTGGTCATTATTTGCATGGAATATTTTTTTCCTTACTTTAACTTTCAAACTATTTGTTTCCTTGGATTTAAAGTGAGTCTCTTAGAGAGATCATATAATTGGATCCATGTTTTCATATCCATCTGCCAGTCTTTGCCTTTTGATTGGAGAATTTAATCCTTTTGCATTTAAAGTAAATGGATTAATAAAAAGGATTTACCTCTGTCATTTTGCTATTTGTTTTCACCCTTTTAGGGTGCTTACACCCTTTTTGCCCCTCATTTTCTACACTAATCTCTTCTTTTTTGTTTAACTTATTTTTTAAATTCCTTATTTATTTATTTTTTATTTTTGTCTGCGTCAGGTCTTAGTTGACACACGCGGGATCTTCGCTGTGGCATGTAGGATCTTTTGCAGTGCCTGGGTTCTTCGTTGCAGCACGCAGGCTGCTTTCTAGTTGTGGTGTGTGGGTTTTCTCTCTCTAGTTGTGGCGCGAGGGCTCCAGAGCATGTGGGCTGTGTAGTTTGTGGCATATGGGCTCTCTAGTTGAGGTGTGCAGGCTCAGTAGTTGTGGCATGTGGGCTTAGTTGCCCTGTGGCATGTGGGATCTCAGTTCCCTAACCAGGGAACGAACCCATGTCCCCTGCGTTGGAAGGCAGATTCTTTACCACTGGACCACCAGGGAAGTCCCTAATTTATTTTTTGTATCGTACCATTTTGATTCTTTTTTTATTTCATTTTATGGTTTTTGTTTTTTTGGGGTTTTTTTTGTTTTCTGTTTTTTGGCCACACTGCATGGCTTGTGGGATTTTAGTTCCATGACCAGGGACTGAACTGGGACCCTTGACAGTGAGAGAGTGGAGTCTTAACCACTGGACTGCCAGGGAATTCCCTTATGTATTTCTTTTACATATTTTCTTGGTGGTTACCATGGGGATTAAAATTACTGTCCTAAATTTATAACAGTCTGATTTGAATTGATACCATAATCGTTGTTCTCACATGTTATATATTTATACATTGTGTGTACTTTAACATATATTTTTAGTTACCTTTCTATGCATTTGTCTGTTAAGTTATATAGGACATACTGGGTTTTATATTTACCCATGTAGTTACCTTTACTAGAGATCTTTATTTCTTCATAAAGCCCTGAGTTACTGTCCAGTGTCCTTTCCTTCCTGCCTAAATCCCTTTAGCACTTCTTATAATGCAATAGCAATGAAAACCCTCAGGTTTTGTTTATCTAAGCATGTCTTAATTGTTTTAAATTAATTTATTTTTATTTATTTTTGGCTGCGTTGGGTCTTTGTTGCTGCACGCGGGCTTTCTCTAGTTGCGGCGAGCAGGGGCTACTCTTCATTGCAGTGCACAGGCTTCTCATTGTGGTGGCTTCTCTTGTTCTGGAGCACAGGCTCTAGGCACACAGGCTTCAGTAGTTGTGGCTCATGGGCTCAGTAGTTGTGGCTCGTGGGCTCTAGAGTGCAGGCTTAGTATTTGGTGCATGGGATTAGTTGCTATGCAGCAGGTGGGATCTTCCCGGAACAGGGATCAAACCTGTGTCCCATGCATTGGCAGGTGGATTCTTAAACACTGTGCCATCAGGGAAGCCCCTAAGCATGTTTTAATTTTACCTCCATTTTTGAATGTTTTTTGCTAGATAAAGAATTCTTGCTTTTTCTTTTAATACAGCAGGTTCTTATTAGTTATCGATTTTATACATAATAGTGTATATATGTCAATCCCAATCTCGCAATTCATCACACCACCACCCCCCCTCCACCACTTTCCCCCCTTGGTGTCCATACATTTGTTCTCTGCATCTGTGTCTCAATTTCTGCCCTGCAAACCGGTTCATCTTTACCATTTTTCTAGGTTCCACATATATGCGTTAATATACGATATTTATTTTTCTCTTTCTGACTTACTTCACTCTGTATGACAGTCTCTAGATCCATCCACGTCTCAACAAATGACCCAATTTCGTTCCTTTTTATGGTTGAGTAATATTCCATTGTATATATGTACCACATCTTCTTTATCCATTCGTCTGTCGATGGGCATTTAGGTCGCTTCCATGACCTGCCTGTTGTAAATAGTGCTGCAATGAACTTTGGGGTGCATGTGTCTTTTTGAATTATGGTTTTCTCTGGGTATATGCTCAGTAGTGGGATTGCTGGGTCATATCGTAATTCTATTTTTAGTTTTTTAAGGAACCTCCATACTGTTCTCCCTAGTGGCTGTATCAATTTACATGCCCACCAACAATGCAAGAGGGTACCCTTTTCTCCACCCCCATCTCCAGCATTTGTTGTTTGTAGATTTTCTGATGATGCCCATTCTGACCGGTATGAGGTGATATCTCATTGTAGTTTTGATTTGCATTTCTCTAATGATTAGTGATGTTGAGCATCCTTTCATGTATTGGTTTGCAATCTGTATATCTTCTTTGGAGAAATGTCTGTTTAGGTCTTCTGCCCATTTTTTAATTGGGTTGTTTGTTTTTTGATATTGACCTGCATGAGCTGCTTGTATATTTTGGAAATTAATCCTTTATCAGTTGTTTCATTTGCAAATGTTTTCTTCCATTCTGAGGGTTGTCTTTTCATCTTGTTTATGGTTTCCTTTGCTGTGCAAAAGCTTTTAAGTTTTATTAGGTCCCATTTGTTTATTTTTGTTTTTATTTCCATTACTGTAGGAGGTGGATCAAAAAAGATCTTGCTGTGATTGATGTCAGAGAGTGTTCTTCCATGTTTTCCTCTAAGAGTTTTATAGTGTCCAGTCTTACATTTAGTTTTCTAATCCATTTTGAGTTTATTTTATTTATTTATTTTTTAAAACATCTTTATTGAAGTATAATTGCTTCACAATGGTGTGTTAGTTTCTGCTTTATAACAAAGTGAATCAGCTACAGATATACACACGTTCCCATATCTCCTCCCTCCCGCATCTCCCTCCCTCCCACCCACCCTCCCCATCCCACCCCCCCAGGCGGTCACAAAGCACCGTGCTGATCTCCCTGTGCTATGCGGCTGCTTCCCACTAGCTATCTATTTTACATTTGGTAGTGTATATATGTCCATGACACTCTCTCATCCTGTCACATCTCACCCCTCCCCCTCCCCATATCCTCAAGTCCATTCTTTAGTAGGTCTGTGTCTTTATTCCCATCTTGCCACTAGGTTCTTCATGACCTTTTTTTTTTTTCCTTAGATTCCATATATATGTGTTAGCATACTGTATTTCTTTTTCTCTTTCTGACTTACTTCCCTCTGTGTGACAGACTCTAAATCCATCCACCTCATTACAAATACCTCCATTTCATTTCTTTTTATGGCTGAGTAATATTCCATTGTATATATGTGCCACATCTTCTTTATCCATTCATCCGATGATGGACACTTAGTTTGCTTCCATGTCCTGGCTATTGTAAATAGAGCTGCAATGAACATTTTGGTACATGACTCTTTTTGAATTATGGTTTTCTCAGGGTATATGCCCAGTAGTGGGATTGCTGGGTCATATGGTAGTTCTATTTTTAGTTTTTTAAGGAACCTCCATACTGTTCTCCCTAGTGGCTGTATCAATTTACATGCCCACCAACAGTGCAAGAGTGTTCCCTTTTCTCCACACCCTCTCCAGCATTTATTATTTGTAGATTTTTTGATGATGGCCATTCTGACCGGTGTGAGATGATACCTCATTGTACTTTTGGTTTGCATTTCTCTAATGATTAATGATGTTGAGCATTCTTTCATGTGTCTGTTGGCCATCTGTATATCTTCTTTGGAGAAATGTCTATTTAGGTCTTCTGCCCATTTTTGGATTGGGTTGTTTGTTTTTTTGTTATTGAGCTGCATGAGCTGCTTGTAAATCTTGGAGATTAATCCTTTGTCAGTTGCTTCATTTGCAAATATTTTCTCCCATTCTGAGGGTTGTCTTTTGGTCTTGTTTATGGTTTCCTTTGCTGTGCAAAAGCTTTTAAGTTTCATTAGGTCCCATTTGTTTATTTGTGTTCTTATTTCCATTTCTCTAGGAGCTGGGTCAAAAAGGATCTTGCTGTGATTTATGTCATAGAGTGTTCTGCCTATGTTTTCCTCTAAGAGTTTGATGGTGTCTGGCCTTACATTTAGGTCTTTAATCCATTTTGAGTTTATTTTTGTGTATGGTGTCAGGGAGTGTTCTAATTTCATACTTTTACATGTACCTGTCCAATTTTCCCAGCACCACTTATTGAAGAGGCTGTCTTTTCTCCACTGTATATGCTTGCCTCCTTTATCAAAGATAAGGTGACCATATGTGCGTGGGTTTATCTCTGGGCTTTCTATCCTGTTCCATTGATCTATATTTCTGTTTTTGTGCCAGTACCAAACTGTCTTGATTAGTGTAGCTTTGTAATATAGTCTGAAGTCAGGGAGCCTGATTCTTCCAGCTCCATTTTTTGTTCTCAAGATTGCTTTGGCTATTCGGGGTCTTTTGTGTCTCCATACAAATTGTGAAATTTTTTGTTCTAGTTCTGTGAAAAATGCCAGTGGTAGTTTGATAGGGATTGCATTGAATCTGTAGATTGCTTTTGGTAGTAGAGTCATTTTCACAATGTTGATTCTTCCAATCCAAGAACATGGTATATCTCTCCATCTATTTGTATCATCTTTAATTTCTTTCATCATTGTCCTATAGTTTTCTGCATACAGGTCTTTTGTCTCCTTAGGTAGGTTTATTCCTAGATATTTTATTCTTTTTGTTGCAGTGGTAAACGGGAGTGTTTTCTTAATTTCTCTTTCAGATTTTTCATCATTAGTGTATAGGAATGCAAGAGATTTCTGTGCATTAATTTTGTATCCTGCTACTTTACCAAATTCATTGATTAGCTCTAGGAGTTTTCTGGTGGCAGTTTTAGGATTCTCTATGTATAGTATCATGTCATTTGCAAACAGTGACAGCTTTACTTCTTCTTTTCCCATTTGGCTTCCTTTTATTTCTTTTTCTTCTCTGATTGCTGTGGCTAACACTTCCAAAACTATGTTGAATAATAGTGGTGAGAGTGGGCAACCTTGTCTTGTTCCTGATCTTAGTGGAAATGGTTTCAGTTTTTCACCATTGAGGACAATGTTGGCTGTGGGTTTGTCATATATGGCCTTTATTATGTTGAGGTAAGTTCCCTCTATGCCTACTTTCTGCAGGGCTTTTATCATCAATGGGTGTTGAATTTTGTCGAAAGCTTTCTCTGCATCTATTGAGATGATCATATGGTTTTTCTCCTTCAATTTGTTAATATGATGTATCACGTTGATTGATTTGCGTATATTGAAGAATTCTTGCATTCCTGGAATAAACCCCACTTGATCATGGTGTATAATCCTTTTAATGTGCTGTTGGATTCTGTTTGCTAGTATTTTGTTGAGGATTGTTGCATCTATGTTCATCAGTGATATTGGCCTGTAGTTTTCTTTCTTTATGACATCTTTGTCTGGTTTTGGTATCAGGGTGATGGTGGCCTCGTAAAATGAGTTGGGGAGTGTTCCTCCCTCTGCAATATTTTGGAAGAGTTTGAGAAGGATAGGTATTAGCTCTTCTCTAAATGTTTGATAGAATTCACCTGTGAAGCCATCTGGTCCTGGACTTTTGTTTGTTGGAAGATTTTTAATCACAGTTTCCATTTCAGTGCTTGTGATTGGTCTGTTCATATTTTCTGTTTCTTCCTGGTTCAGTCTCAGAAGGTTGTGCTTTTCTAAGAATTTGTCCATTTCTTCCCGGTTGTGCATTTTATTGGCATACAGTTGCTGGTAGTAGTCTCTCAGGATGCTTTGTATTTCTGCGGTGTCTGTGGTAACTTCTCCTTTTTCATTTCTAATTTTATTGATTTGAGTCCTCTCCGTCTTTTTCTTGATGAGTCTGAGTAATGGTTTATCAATTTTGTTTACCTTCTCAAAGAACCAGCTTTTAGTTTTATTGATCTTTGCTATTGTTTTCTTTGTTTCTATTTCATTTATTTCTGCTCTGATCTTTATGATTTCTTTCCTTCTGCTAACTTTGGGTTTTGTTTGTTCTCCTTTCTCTAGTTCCTTTAGGTGTAAGGTTAGATTGTTTATTTGAGATGTTTCTTGTTTCTTGAGGTAGGCTTGTATAGCTATAAACTTCCCTCTTAGAACTAGTTTTGCTGCATCCCGTAGGTTTTGGATTGTCGTGTTTTCACTGTCATTTGTCTCTAGGTATTTTTTGATTTCCTCTTTGGTTTCTTCAGTGATCTCTTGGTTATTTAGTAACGTATTGTTTAGCCTCCATGTGTTTGTGTTTTTTACGTGTTTTTCCCTGTAACTCATTTCTCATCTCATAGCGTTGTGGTCAGAAAAGATGCTTGATATGGTTTCAATTTTACTAAATTTACTGAGGCTTGATTTGTGACCCAAGATGTGATCTATCCTGGAGAATGTTCCGTGCGCACTTGAGAAGAAAGTGTAATCTGCTGTTTTTGGATGGAATGTCCTATAAATATCAACTAAATCTATCTGGTCTATTGTGTCATTTAAAGCTTCTGTTTCCTTATTTATTTTCATTTTGGATGATCTGTCCGTTGGTTTATGTGAGGTGTTAAAGTCCCCCACTATTATTGTGTTACTGTCGATTTCCTCTTTTATAGCTGTTAGCAGTTGCCTTATGTATTGAGGTGCTCCTATGTTGGGTTCATATATATTTATAATTGTTATATCTTCTTCTTGGATTGATCCCTTGATCATTATGTAGTGTCCTTCCTTGTCTCTTGTAACATTCTTTATTTTAAAGTATATTTTACCTGATACGAATATTGCTACTCCAGCTTTCTTTGATTTTCATTTGCATGGAATATCTTTTTCCATCCCCTCACTTTCAGTGTGTATGTGTCCCTAGGTCTAAAGTGGGTCTCTTGTAGACAGCATATAGATGGGTCTTGTTTTTGTATCCATTCAGCAAGCCTGTGTCTTTTGGTTGGAGCATTCAGTCCTTTCACGTTTAAGGTAATTATCGATATGTATGTTCTTATGACCATTTTTTGAATTGTTTTGGGTTTGTTTTTTTAGGTCCTTTTCTTCTCTTGTGTTTCCCACTTAGAGAAGTTCCTTTAGCATTTGTTGCAGAGCTGGTTTGGTGGTGCTGAATTCTCTTAGCTTTTGTTTGTCTGTAAAGCTTTTGATTTCTCCATCGAATCTGAATGAGATCCTTGCTGGGTAGAGTAATCTTGGCTGTAGGTTCTTCCCTTTCAGCACTTTCAGTATATCATCCCACTCTCTTCTGGCCTGTAGAGTTTCTGCTGAGAAATCAGCTGTTAACCTTATGGGAGTTCCCTTGTATGTTATTTGTCATTTTTCCCTTGCTGCTTTCAATAATTTTTCTTTGTCTTTAATTTTTGCCAGTTTGATTACTATGTGTCTCGGTATGTTTCTCCTTGGGTTTATCCTGTATGGGACTTGCTGTGCTTCCTGGACTTGGGTGGCTATTACCTTTCCCATGTTAGGGAAGTTTTCAACTATAATCTCTTCAAATATTTTCTCGGGTCGTTTCTCTCTCTCTTCTCCTTCTGGGACCCCTATAATGCGAATATCGTTGCATTTAATGTTGTCCCAGAGGTCTCTTAGGCTGTCTTCATTTCTTTTCATTCTTTTTTCTTTATATTGTTACGCAGCTGTGAATTACACCATTCTGTCTTCCAGGTCACTTATCCATTCTTCTACCTCAGTTATTCTGCTATTGATTCCTTCTAGTGTAGTTTTCATTTCAGTTATTGTATTGTTCATCTCTGTGTGTTTGTTCTTTCATTCTTCTAGGTCTTTGTTAAACATTCCTTGCATCTTCTCGATCTTTGCCTCCATTCTTTTTCCAAGGTCCTGGATCATCTTCACTATCATTATTCTGAATTCTTTTTCTGGAAGGTTTCCTGTCTATACTTCATTTAGTTGTTTTTCTGGGGTTTTATCTTGTTCCTTCATCAGGTACATAGCCGTCTGCCTTTTCATCTTGTCTGTCTTTCTGTGAATGTGGTTTTTTTTCCACAGGCTACAGGATTGTAGTTCTTCTTGCTCCTGCTGTCTGCCCTTTGGTGGATGAGGCTATCTAAGAGGCTTCTGCAAGTTTCCTAAAGTCTTTGGCTTTTCTCTAAAGGTAATGGTGAGCTCTTGGAGCGTTTTGAGCAGAAAAATGACATGATCTGACTTACATACCAGTATCTCTCTGCCTGCTGGGTTGAGACATGCATTTGATTGGAGCCAAAGCCTTCATTCAGATGTTCTTACATTTCACAAATCACAGTTTGCTTTGACGACCAGTAGAGATAACGCTTCAGAGAGGCAGCCAGAACCACAACCAAGATTTCTAGTTTTTCAGGTTTTTTTTTTTTACTTTCAGTACTTTAAATATGTCATCCCACTCCCTTCTGGGCTCCATAGTTCCTGATGAAAAATCAGTTATTAATTTATTGAAAATCCATTCTTTGTGATGAGTTGCTTCTCTCTTGCAGCTTTACAGATTCTCTCTTTGTCTTTGTCTTTTGACAGTTTGATTATAATATGTCTTGGATCTCTTTGAGGTTGTCCTACCTGGAGTTAATTGAAGTTCTTGAATATATTAATTCATGTATACTGAAACTTGGGAAGTTTTCAGCTAATATTTCTTCAAATATTCTTTCTCAGCCTTTCTCTCTCTTCTGGTATTTCCAAAATGTTTATGTTGGTCTGCTTGATGGTATTCCACAGGTCCCTTAAGCTTTGTTTTTTTTTTCTCTATTTTTCTTTCTGCCACTCAAATGGGATAATTTTAATTATCTTCGATTTCATTGATTCTTTCTTCTGCTTGCTGATATCTGATGTTGAACTCTTCTTGTAAAGTTTTCATTTCACATATTATCCTTTTTGGCTTTAGATTTTCTGTTTGGTTCGTTTTTATTTTTTGTATATCTTTGGTGATAGTTTCCTTTTGTTCACATACTATTTTTCTGGTTTCCTTTATTTCTTGGTCTATGGTTTTCTTTTGCTCATTGAGCATATTTAAGATAGTTGTTTTAAGTCTTTGTCTAATAAGGACAAAGTCGATACTTCCTTAGTGATGATTTCTGTCAATTTTATTTCTTGAATGGGTATACTTTCCTGTTCTTTGTATGCTTTGTAATATTTGCTTGAAAGTGGAATTTGAATTTTTCCTTGCAATTTTATTGAGATATAATTGGCATACTGTACTGTATAAGTTGAAGGTGTTTAGCATAATGAGTTGACTTACATATATCATGAAATGATTATCACAATAAACTTAGTGAACCTCCACCATCACATTTTGTATAGATACAAAATTAAAGAAATAGAAAAATTTTTTTTCCTTGTGATGAGAACTCTTAGGATTTACTCTTTTAACAACTTCCATATATAACATACTGCAGTGTTAATTATATTTATTATGTTGTACATTACATCCCTAGTACTTATTTATCTTCTAATTGGAAGTTTGTACCTTTTGACTGCCTTCCTCCAATTCCCTCTCCTCTCACCCCCCCACCCATGGTAAACACAAAGCTGATCTGTTTTTCTCTGAGTTTGTTTGTTTTTGAAGTATAATTGACCTACAACACTATGTTAGTTCTTTTCATTTTTTATTTTATGTTATTTAGTGGTTTTTTTTTTTTTTGGCTGCCCCGTGTGGCATGCTGGATCTTAATTTTCTGACCAGGGATTGAACCTGCTCTCCCTGCAGTGGAAGAACAGAGTCTTAACTACTGAACTACCAGCAAAGTCCCAACACTGTGTTAGTTCTTGTTATGCAACATAGTGATTTGGTATTTCTATACATTTCAAAACGAAATGATCACCAGGATAAGTCTAGTTACAATATGTTACCATACAAAGATATTACATAGTTTTTGACTATATTCCCCACACTGTACATTTCATACCTTGACTCATTTATTTTGCAGGTGGAAGTTTGTATTTCTTAATCTCCCACACCTATTTTTTTCTTCCCCCCATCCCCTCCCTTCTGGCAATCACCTGTTTGTTCTCTCTATTTATGACTCTGTTTCTGTTAAGTGATGTTTGCTCATTTGTTTTGTTTTTTAGGTTCCACATATAAGTGAAATCATATAGTATTTGTCTTTCTTAGACTTATTTCACCCTCTAGGTCCATCCGTGTTGTTGCAAGTAGCAAGATTTCATTCTTTTTTATGGCTGAGTAATACTCTTCTTTATCTATTCATCTTCTTTTTCCATTCCTCTGTTAGTGGGCACCTAGGTTGCTTCCATATCTTGGCTATTGTAAATAATGCTGCAATAAAAATAGGGGACCATATATTTTTTCCAAGTAATTTTTTGTTTTCTTGGGGTAAGTACCCAGGAGTGGAATTGCTGGGTCATATGGTAGTTCTATTTTTAATTTTTTGAGGAATTTTCATACTGTTTTCCATAGTGGCTGCACCAATTTACATTCCCACCAACAGTGCACAAGGGTTCCGTTTCTCCACATCCTTGCCAACACTTGTCTTTTTGATAATAGCCATTCTGACAGTTGTGAGGTGATATCTCATTGTGGTTTTGATTTGCATTTCCCTGATGATTAGTGATGTTGAGCATCTTTTCATGTGCTTGTTGGCAATCTGTATGCCTTCTTTGGAAAAATGTCTATTCAAATCCTCTGCCCATTTTTTTTTTAATTTTTAAAAATTTAATTTAAAAAATTATTGGAGTATAGTTGATTTACAATGTTATGTTCTCTGTCCATTTTTTAATTGGGTTTATTTTTTTTTTGCTATTGAGTTGTATGAGTTCTTTATATATTTTGTATATTAACCCCTTATTGGATATATTTTTTGCAATTATCTTCTCCCATTCAGTAAGTGGCCTCTTGGATTGGTTGACAGTTTCCTTTACTGTACAAAAGCTTTTTAGTTTGATGTTGTCCCATTTGTTTATTTTTGCTTTTGTTTTCCTTGCCTGAGGGGACATATGCAAACAAATATTACTGAGACCAGGTGTTTGTATATTTTATTGTGGTAACTCTGGCAATCAGATTCTTGCCCTTTGCCAGAGTTTGAGGGCAGCAATTATCCGTTTGGTGACTTTAAAACCTACTTTTGCAGAGACCATATCCCTTGTTATGTGTGGTACTGAAATTTGTGTTCCTTTATCTTGTGTTTAGATAGTGTTTTGATAGGTATTTCTTTGAATGCCAAGAATCAATAAAGAGAGAGGGAAAAGGATTAAAGAAAAAAGGAGAAGGAGAAGAAAAATCTCCTTTCTCTCTCTCTCTCTTCCTCTATCTGTGTGTGTGTGTGTGTGCACGTGTGTGTGCATTGCAGCACTCTTTCAACACTTAACCAGGCCATGCGTAACTAACTCTGCCTTAGCTTTTACTTCCTGCTTACACTGTGCCTGGAGATCAGCTAGAGTGAAAATTCAAGGTTTACTCAGGTTTTTCTTGAGCATGGGTCCTCCTCTGGGCATAGGCCTGGTTTTTAAAATTTCCTAGTATACATGGGCACTTTTCAGTGCCCTAATTTTCCCAAAGAAAGTTTCTCCCCTGCTTTTCCTCCCAGGTTTTTGGCACTCTCTCCATATTCCTCACCTGTAATCTTTTGCCCCAGGAAGCTGTAGGTTGTTCATTCACTTTACAGTGTTTTCTCACAAAGCGTATGGTTCTTCTGTCCTGAGTCTTTTCTAAGTTAGGTGAGACAAAGATAAATGCCCTGCATCAGTCTTTTAGGTAGCCCCCATAGAGATTAGACAGACAAACAATTCTTTGGGAAAAAAATATGCTCTATTCCCGCTGGAACCAGGGACAAGTGTTCCACAGTGTGAACATGGCTGCCCTTTTGAAGACTGCCACTAAGCTGGAGAGGCAGTTGGGTCAGAGCAAGCAAAAACACCACAGACATTTTCTACCATCTAAAGTTGTGTTTTTCTTGATTCAACGTTTGCTTGGTTGTTGTAAATCTTAGATTGTTTTCCAGAGTTCTAAAAAATTTGGTTCTGATAGTTCCTGCTTGATTTTTTGATGTTTCTATGGAGGGACAAGTGTTTAGAGCATCCTACTTCACCATTTTCACTGGTGTCCAAACATAATTTTCAGTATGAATATCCAGTTGTTCTTTCACTGTTTTCTTTTCTTTTGGAAAGACAGTCCTTTCCCTGTTGAGTTATGTTTTCATTTTATGTTGCAAGTCAATTGACCATATATGTATGAATCTATTTCTGGACTTTATTTTGTAGATCTACTTGTCTATCCATATGCCAATACTATGCTGTCTTGATTACTGTAGCTTTATAGCAAGCCTTGAAATCAGACAGTGCAAGTTTGTTTTAAGTATTTTAACATTATTTTGTTTCCATATAAATTTTGGAACAGCTTGTCAATTTCTGAAACGTCTCCTGGGATTTTGGTTGGGATTGCATTTAATCTGTAGTTCAGTTAACATTAATGATATTGAGTCCTCTTATACATGTCTATAATATATTTAGTTTTTAGGACTTCTTTAATTTGTCTTAGCAATGTCTTATACATTCCAGTGTACCAGTTTTATTACTTCTAGTAGTAGCTTTTTACAGCTTCTCAAGAACGTTCTATATGTACAATTATGATGTCTTTGAAAAGGGACAGTTTTACTTTTCCCTTTCCATTCTTTATGCCTATCTATTGTTTTCTTTGCCTTGCTCTCTTGGCACTGAACTCCAATACAATATTCAGTAGAAGCAGTGAGAGCAAAGTGATGAGATCAGTCATCCCTGCCTTGTTTCTGTTATTAGGGGGAAAGCATTCAATCTGTTACCATTAAATGTGATGTTAGTTCAGTGATTCTCAATGGGTGGGGAAACTGCCACAGAGGACAGTTGGCAACGTCTGGAGACATTCTTGGTTGTCATGATTGCGGGCTGTTAATTGGCATCTAGTAGATAGAGGCCAGAGATGCTGCTAAACATCCTACAATACATAGGACACCCACCTACCTACTCTGTGCAACAAGGAATCATCCAGGCCAAAATGTCAATAGTGCCACTGCTGAGAAACTCTGTTAGCTCTAGGTTTTAAGGGATGTCCTTTATTGGATTAAGGAAGTTACTATTATTTCCTAGTTTGGTGTGTTTTTATCAGAATTGGCTACTGAATTTTTGTTAAATGTTTTTTCTGTATCTACAGAGATGCTTATACAGTATGTTCTCCCTTTTTCTATTAATATAGTGAATTACTGGCTTAGTCTGTTCAGGTTGCTCTAACAAAATACCACAGACTGGGTGAGAAATTTATTTTTCACCGTTCTGGAGGCTGGAAAGTTGAAGATCAAAGTGCTGGTAGAGTTGATGTCTGGTGAAAGCCCCTTCCTGGTTCATAGACAGCTGGGACAAAATCTGGATCTAGGAATACACTTGATTTACTTGGGATTTGTGAGACTAAACTGGCTAACAGAGCTTCACATTGGGAGGTGTGGAAAATAATTTTTACCCCTCTGTTGATTATCTCATTACAGTTGGGCTGGAATATATTAGGATATTTTCAGAAATGAGGTAATGCTAGTAACATTATTTAACTATTTCGTTTTACTTGGCATTGAACATTTAATTTTCCATGTATATTAGGTTCCAAGCACTGCTCTAACAAAATACCACAAACTGGGTGGCTTAAAATAACAGAAAATTATTGTCTCTCGCAATTCTGGAGATTAGAAGCCTGAAACCAAGGTGTCAGCAGGGCCATTCTTTTCTGAAGGCTCTAGAATAGGATCCTTCCTTTCCTCTTCCTAGCTTTTGGTGATTACTTGCATTCCTTGGCTTATAGATGCATCATTCCAGTCTCTACCTCTGTCATCACATGGTGATATGATGTGTGTCTTTGTGTGTCTCTGTGTCCAAATTTGTCTCTTTTCATAAAGACATCAGCCATTGGATTAGGGCCTACCCTAATCTAGTATGACATAATTTTAGTTTGATTACATCTGCAAAGAACCTACTTCCAAATTAGGTTACATTCTAAGGTTCTTGATGAACATGAAGTTTGGGAGGACAATATTCAAACCAGTACACCATGTATAAGAACGTTTCTTATTTGTGCTTTCAAAGGATACCTTGAAAAGTATTTTCATTTCAATGTATTTTGGTCTATATGCCAAATCTAAATAGTTTTATGCACAAATGTTCAGATAGACTAAGATTAAAATAGACTTTCCCGAAGTTTTCTAAACAATAAAAATGTGGAAGGACATGTTATCAATGTTACTTTCTTCTGATTTAAATTTATCAGAATTTAGCAAATAATGATTACATGAGAGAGTGTTTTGGGGAGGAAGTTAGGCAGTTGTCAGACTTTCACATTGCAATGTATATGCCAGGGTGAGTAGTGCATAATCTCTTCACATGCAAAGAGCTCACAGTTCTGTTGAGAAAGAAGTTACAATATAGCATGATGAGTGCAATACTAGAATTGTACATAAGGCACATAAAGAAAGAATTATCTATATTGAATTATAAAAAAATCTCTCTGTGTGTATGTGACACAGAGGAAGGGAGAGAGAGAGAGAGAGAGAAAAGAGGGTTAACTGATCTGAAAGGTAATTAGGTAAACCGAACAACATTGTATATTTCACTTACACTAATTCAAAAGTAATGACCCTCACAGTGTTATATTTATCAAAATGTTGACTTATTTATTCCAAAATGTTGATTCTCTGACGATGTATTTTCTTTTGGATCTGGAGGATCTGCTAAAGGTGAAGCTCTCATATAGCTTATCAGGAAACATCAGTGGGGAAAACTTACCAAAATACCATGAAACAAACATCAACCTGATTACTGATTTTGTAACTGAAGTAAATTGGTACCTTTGGTTCTTACCCTGCCCCAAGGTGTTTTTTAGACAGGAGAAATTAGCTGTAATAATTTCTTCTTGAAGATGAGCTGTGCTACTCTGGATTGTTTTTCTTTTTCTTTCTTTTGTTACCTCCTTACATTTATTTTTGATTAGGTACTGCATTCAGGTGGTTCAAATTTTGGTAGTTATAAAAGAGTATACAATGAAAGGGCACTCTTTGTGTCCAGCTACATAGTTCTCCTTCCCAGAGCAACCTGTGTTAACATTTCTTGTTTTTAGTTCTAGAGCTATTTGATGCATAAAAAGCATGGGCACTCACAAACATAAATATGCTTTATTGTTTTTCCTTATTTTTACACATTTTTATGTACTTTGCTTTAGATCATTCCATATTAGTACATAAAGAGCTATGGCTACACAGTAGTGTTTGATTCTCTGAATATGCCATAATTTATTTAACCAGTCTCCTGTTGAGGAATATATAGATTGTTTCCTGACTTTTGCTATTGCACTTCTGCAATGAATAACCTTGTAATAGGTCATTTCAGATATGTACTATCTGTAGGATAAATTTCTAGAAATGGGACTGCTGGGTTGGATAGTATGTACTTTTGTCATTTTGATGGATATAGCCAAATCGTCCTCCATAGATGTGCCAGTTTACACTTATACCAGCAGTAGATATAAAAGTGCTTGTTTCCCCAACCCTCACCAACATATTGTGCTATCAAACATTATATCGTAATGATAGGTGAAAAATTATATCTCATTGTGGTTTTAATTTGCATTTTTGTTCTGGGTAAGGTTGAGTCATCTTTTCGTATATTTAAGACCCTTTGATATTTATAAAAAATAATTTCCTTTTTATAATGGCTGGGATGCTACTGGATTGAAGGGCACAACGTCTTTTCTCCTTAATTTATGCCTATGGGCATGTTCCTTTGCACAAGAGAACAAGGGTGATTCCAAAGAGCATGTTTAGGTCAAATAAACTCTAAGCCAGGAACATTTTATGTGTTTAAAAAATTCACTAGCTTTTTATAATTCACTCATTATACAGCTAATATATCATGGTTGACAACAACTGAACTAACATCCCCTAGTAATTTTTTTAAAATAAATTTATTTATTTATTTATTTATTTTTGGCTGTGTTGGGTCTTCGTTTCTGTGCAAGGGCTTTCTCCAGTTGCGGCGAGCGGGGGCCACTCTTCATCGCGGTGCGTGGGCCTCTCACTGTCGTGGCCTCTCCCGTTGTGGAGCACAGGCTCCAGATGCGCAGGCTCAGTGGTTGTGGCTCACGGGCCTAGCTGCTCCGCGGCATGTGGGATCTTCCCGGACCAGAGCACGAACCTGTGACCCCTGCATTGGCAGGTGGATTCCCAACCACTGCGCCACCAGGGAAGTCCCCCTAGTAATTTCAAATGATTTAAATTACTCATAAGAAATTTAACTCAATATTTTGTTACTTCTTAACATAGATTGTACTTTTTAAAAATGTTTTTTATATTCCAAGAGAAATGAAATTATTCTTTAATTAGAAATTTAACAATGTGTTAGAATTTACACAGAATTATTTAAAATTATGATATGTTCTCATTTGAAGTATGTGTATGAAGCCACATTATAGGAAGGTTAGAATTTCAGTGTATATTTATTTATTTATTTTAAAAATTAATTAATTAATTAATTAATTTTTGGCTGCGTTGGGTCTTCATTGCTGTGCGTGGGCTTTCTTTAGTTGCAGTGAGCGGGGGCTACTCTTCATTGCGGTGTGTGGGCTTCTCATTGCGGTGGCTTCTCATTGCGGAGCACAGGCTCTGGGCATGCAGGCTTCAGTAGTTGTGGCATGCAGGCTTAGTAGTTGTGGCTCGCGGGCTCTAGAGCACAGGCTCAGTAGTTGTGGCGCATGGGCTTAGTTGCTCTGCAGCATGTGGGATCTTCCTGGACCAGGGCTCGAACCTGTGTCCCCTGCATTGACAGGCGGATTCTTAACCACTGCACCATCAGGGAAGCCCCACAAGTTCAGTGTATATTTAAATGTGTTTGATGATGCATAAATGGCTCTGGACTCGTTTGCATCATACAACAAAATTGTTCTCAGCTTTGTCTATGGCACACTAGATCACTTCTCTTATAGGACTTATCAGCATCTGCATGTGTCATCATTAGTTATTTATGTGTCTGCCTTTCTCACTAGATTGTGTACTTCTAGAGGTTATAATTTGTATTCCACTTTAGCACTAGCTTAAGAGTTTTGCACGTACCCCATACTCACAAACTGTTTCTTGAATTGAATTGAATCACATTTACATTTAAGTTTTGAGTTGCATTTTTGAAAACACTTTTCCACATATTGTTTGATTTTGTTTTTCTTGTAAAATCTTATTCTAATGCTGCCTGGATTTGCTCTCTGCTAATATTATTGACTTTGTGTCAAAAAGAATTACTCAGAATGCTCCTCTAATAATAGCATTGAGGAGGTAGATTTTTTGTACATATTTCTTTTCCATTCTTCATTTTTTCTGTCAAAGTCCTACATTATTTCTAGCCACAGACAGTTCTAAGTATTAATTGGGCAATAGTGGGTAGACTGAACATTTTGGTGAGATATATTAGTTGTTTCATTTCACTAAGAGTCCCAATTTATGTATGCAATTTGAAATGTGCAATTAAAGTTCTGATCACTGCTAATATTAAGTAATTTAGAAGGTTCTATAGCAGAGTGAACAGCTTTTCAAATTGCTGCGTTTTTCATATAAATTTTTATTGAAATAATTGTAGATTCACATTCAATTCTAAGAAGTAGTACTGAGAGATCTCTTGTACTCTTTGCCTGTTTCCCCCAATGGTAACATCTGTGTTATGTAATATCACAACCAGATATTAATATTAATGCAATCCACCAGTCTATTCATATTTCACCACATTTACTTGTGTTCATTTGTGTTTTAATACTATACAGTTTCATCAGGTATATAAATTCATGTATCCCCCACCACAGTTAAAATACTGAACAGCTCCGGGACTTCCCTGGTGGTCTGGTGGGTAAGATTCCGCACTCCCAGTGCAGGGGGCCCAGGTTCAATTCCTGGTCAGGGAACTAAGTCCTGCATGCTGCAACTTAAGATCCCACATGCCACAACTAAAGATCCTGCCTGTGGCAACTAAGACCCGGTACAGCCAAATAAATAAATAAATATTTTAAAAAATACTGAGCAGCTCCAATATCACAAAGATACCTGTATTGCCCTTTTATAATCACATACACTTTACACTCCCACCTCCACTATCATAACCCATGGCAACCAGTAATCTGTTTTTCCATTTCTAAAATTTTGTCCCTTAAAAAATGTTATACAAATAGAAGAGTATAGTATGTATCTTTTTGTGATTAGCTTTTCTGATCAGCATAATTCCCTGGAGCTACATCCAAGTTCTGATTATCAATAGTTATTTCCTTTTTATTTCTGAGTAATATTCCATCTTATGTATGTACTATATAATGATTTTTTAAATCATTCATATACTGAAGGAAGCCTGGGCTGATTGCAGTTTTGGGCTATTATAAATAAAGCTACTTTGAATATCACTGTACAGGTTTTTGTGTAAATATAAATTTTCATTTCTTTGGGATAAATGACTAGGGGTATAATTGTTGGGGCGTATGGTAGTTGCATGATTACTTTTACAAGATAGTGCCTAACTGTTTACAGGGTAGCATTCTCATCCCAAATAAATGAGAGATCCAGTTTCTCTTCACCCTCACAAACATATATTGTTATCACTATTTTTTAATTTCAGCTACTCTTTACAGGTGTGTAGTGATATCTCAAGGTTGTTTTCAATTGGTAGTTCCCTAATGGCTAATGATATTGATCATCTTTTGATGGGCTTGTTTGCCATCTTTGTATCCTCTTCAGTGAAATGGCTTTTGCTCACTTTCTAATCGGACTTCGTTCTTTTTACTATTGAGTTTTGTGAATTCTTTATATATTCTAGTTCTAGTCCTTTGTTAGAGGTGTGGTTTGCAAACATCTTCTCCCAGTTTGTAGCTTGTCTTTTTGTCCTCTAAACAGGGTTTTTTGCAGAGCAAAAGATTGAAAATTTGATAAAGTCCAATTTATCAATGTTTCCTTTTATGGATTGTGCTTTTGGTGTCAAGTCTAAGAACTCTTCACCTAGCCCTAGATACTAAAACTTTTCTTAAAAGTTTTATAGGAGAGGACCTTCAACATGGCGGAGGAGTAAGATGCAGAGATCACCTTCCTCCCCATAAATATGTCAAAAATATATCTACATGTGGAACAACACCTACAGAACACCTACTGAACTCTAGCAGAAGACCTCAGACTTCCCAAAAGGCAAGAAACTCCTCACATACCTGGATAGGGCAAAAGAAAAAAGAAAAAACAAGAGACAAAAGAATAGGGACGGGACCTGCACCTCTGGGAGGGAGCTGTGAAGGAGGAAAACTTTCCACACACTAGGAAGCCCCTTCACTGGCAGAGACAGGGGGTGGGCAGGGGTTGCGGAAGCTTCGGAGCCACAGAGGAGAGCGCAGCAACAGGGGTGCAGAGGGCAAAGCGGAGAGATTCCCACACAGAGGATCTGTGCTGACCAGCACTCACCAGCCTGAGATGCTTGTCTGCTCACCCGCCAGGGCGGGTAGGGGCTGGGACCTGAGGCTCAGGCTTCGGATGTCAGATCCCAGGGAGGGGATTGGGGTTGGCTGCGTGAACACAGACTGAAGGGGGCTAGTGCGCCACAACTAACCGGGAGGGAGTCTGAGAAAAAGTTTGGAACTGCCTAGGAGTCAAGAGATCATTGTTTCAGGGTGTGTGAGGAGAGGAGATTCAGAACACTGCCTAAATGAGCTTCAGAGATGGGCATGAGCCGCGGCTATCAGCGCGGGCACCAGAGATGGGCATGAAACGCTAAGGCTGCTGCTGCAGTCACCAAGAATCCTGTGTGCGAGCACAGCTCACTCTCCACACCTCCCGTCCCGGGAGCCTGTGCAGCCCGCCAGTGCCACGGTCCCGTGTTTCAGGGACAACTTCCCCAAGAAAACACACGGCATGCCTCAGGCTGTTGCAACGTCATGTTGGCCTCTGCTGCCGCAGGCTAGCCCTGCATTCCATACCCCTCCCTCCCCCGCCCTGAGTGAGCCAGAGCCCCCTAATCAGGCGCTCCTTTAGCCCCCTCCTGTCTGGGCAAAGAACAGATGCCGGAGGGCGACCTTCATGCAGAGGTAGGGCCAAAACCAAAGCTGAACCCCAGGAGCTGTGCAAACAAAGAAGAGAAAGGGAAATTTCTCTGTGCAGCCTCAGGAGCAGCGGATTAAATCTCCACAATCAACTTGATGTACCCTACACCTGTGGAATACCTGAATAGACAATGAATCATCCCAAAATTGAGGCAGTGGACTTTGAGAGCAACTGTAGACTTGGGGTTTGCTGTATATGACTGACTAGTTTCTGATTTTTATGTTTATCTTAGTATCGTTTATAGCACTTGTTATCACTGGTGGATTTGTTTATTGGTTTGGTTGCTCTCTTCCTTTTTTTCCTCACTTTTTAAATTTTTAAAGTCATTTTTAATAATTTTTAAAATTTAGTATTTTAATAACTTTATTTTATTTTATTTTGTTTTGTCTTTCTCTCTTTTTTCTCCCTTTTCTTCTGAGCTGTGTGGATGACAGGGTCTTGGTGCTCTGGCTGGGTGTCAGGCCAGAGCCTCCAAGGTGGGAGAGCCGAGTTCAGGACATTGGACCACCAGACACCTCCAGGCCCCACGTAATACCAATCGTTGAGAGCTCTCCCATAGATCTCCATCTCAACACTAAGACCCAGCTCCACTCAACAACCAGCAAGCTCCCCCATGCCAAACAACTAGCAAGATAGGAATACAAACATACCCATTAGCAGAGAGGCTGCCTAAAATCATAAAAGGTTCACAAACACCGCAAAGCACACCACCAGACGCAGTCCTGCCCACCAGACAGGCAAGATCCAGCCTCATCCACCAGAACACAGGCATCAGTCCCCTCCACCAGGAAGCCTACACAGCCCACTGAACCAACCTCACCCAATGGGGGCAGAAACCAAAACCAATGGGAAGTACGAACCTGCAGCCTGTGAAAAGGAGACCCCAAACACAATAAGTTAGGCAAAATGAGAAGACAGAGAAATACTCAGCAGATGAAGGAGCAAGGTAAAAACCCACCAGACCAAACAAATGAAGAGGAAATAGGCAGTCTACCTGAAAAAGAATTAAGAGTAATGATAGCAAAGATGATCCAAAATCTTGGAAATAGAATGGAGAAAATACAAGAAACGTTTAACAAGGACCTAGAAGAACTAAAGAGCAAACAAACAGTGATGAACAACACAATAAATGTAATTAAAAATTCTCTAGAAGGGATCAATAGCAGAATAACTGAAGCAGAAGAACGGATAAGTGACCTGGAAGATAAAATAGTGGAAATAACTACCTCAGAGCAGAATAAAGAAGAATGAAAAGAATTGAGGACAGTCTCAGAGACCTCTGGGACAACATTAAATGCACTAACATTCGAATTATAGGGGTCCCAGAAGAATAAGAGAAAAATAAACGGTCTGAGAAAATATTGGAAGAGATTATAGTTGCAAACTTCCCTAATATGGGAAAGGAAATAGTTAAAGTCCAGGAAGCACAGATAGTCCCATGCAGGATAAATCCAAGGAGAAACATGCCAAAACACATATTAATCAAACTATCAAAAATTAAATACAAAGAACAAATATTAAAAGCAGCAAGGGAAAAGCAACAAATAACATACAAGGGAATCCCCATAAGGTTAACAGCTGATGTTTCAGCAGAAACTCTGCAAGCCAGAAGGAAGTGGCAGGACATATTTAAAGTGATGAAAGGGAAAGACCTATAACCAAGATTACTCTACTCAGGAAGGATCTCATTCACATTCAGTGGAGAAATTAAAACCTTTACAGACAAGCAAAAGCTAAGAGAATTCTGCACCACCAAGCCAGCTTTACAACAAATGCTAAAGGAACTTCTCTAGGCAGGAAACACAAGAGAAGGAAAAAACCTTCAAAAACAAACCCAAGACAATTAAGAAAATGGTAATAGGAACATAAGTATTGATAATTACCTTAAATGTAAATGGATTAAATGCTCCAACCAAAACACATGGACTAGCTGAATGGATACAAAAATAAGACCCATATATATGCTGTCTAGAAGAGACCCACTTCAGACCTAGGGACGCATACAGACCAAAAGTGAGGGATGGAAAATGATATTTCATGCAAATGGAAATCAAAAGAAAGCTGGAGTAGCAATTCTCATATCAGACAAAATAGACTTTAAAATAAAGACTATTACAAGAGGCAAAGAAGGACACTACATACTGATAAATGGATCAATCCAAGAAGAAGTTATAGCAGTTGTAAATATTTATGCATCCAACATAGGAGCACCTCAATACATAAGGCAAATGCTAACAGCGATAAAAGGGGAAATCAACAGTAACACAATCATAGTAGGAGACTTTAACACCCCACTTTCACCAATGGACAGATCATCCAAAGTGAAAATAAATAAGGAAACACAAGCTTTTAAATGATACATTAAACAAGATGGACTTAATGGATCTTTATAGGACATTCCATCCAAAAACAACAGAATACACTTTCTTTTCAAGTGCTTATGGAACATTCTTCAGGATAGATCATAGCATGGGTCACAAATCAAGCCTTGGTAAACTTAAGAACATTGAAATCATATCAAGTATCTTTTCTGGCCACATTGCTATGAGACTAGATGTCAGTTACAGGAAATAAACTGTAAAAAATAAAAACACAGGAGACCAAACAATACACTACTAAATAACCAAGAGATCACTGAAAAAAATCAAAGAGGAAATCAAAAAATACCTAGAAACAAATGACAATGAAAACATGATGACCCAAAACCTACAGGATGCAGCAAAAGCAGTTCTAAGAGGGAAGTTTATAGCAATACAATCCTACTTCAAGAAACAAGAAACATCTCAAATAAACAACCTAACCTTACACCTAAAGCAGTTAGAGAAAGAAAGAAAAAAAGAACCCAAAGTTAGCAGAAGGAAAGAAATCATAAAGACCAGACCAGAAATAAATGATAAAGAAATGAAGGACACAGTAGCAAAGATCAATAAAACTAAAAGCTGGTTCTTTGAGAAGATAAACAAAATTTATAAACCATTAGCCAGACTCATCAAGAAAAAGAGGGAGAGGACGCAAATCAATAAAATTAGAGCTGAAAAAGGAGAAAATACAACAGACACTGCAGAAATACAAAGGATCATGAGAGATTACTACAAGCAACTATATGCCAATAAAATAGACATCCTGGAAGATATGGACAAATACTTAGAAAAGCACAACCTTCCGAAACTGAACCAGGAAGGAATAGAAAATATAAGCAGACCAATCACAAGCACTGAAATTGAAACTTTGATTAAAAGTCTTCCAACAAACAAAAAGCCCAGGACCAGATGACTTCACAGGCAACTTCTATCAAACATTTAGAGAAGAGCTAACACCTATCCTTCTCAAACTCTTCCAAAATATAGCACAGGGTGGAACACTCCCAAACTCATTCTACGAGGCCACCATCACCCTGATGCCAGAACCAGACAAAGATGTCACAAAGAAAGAAAACTACAGGCCAATATCACTGATGAACATAGATGAAAAAATACTCAACAAAATACTGGCAAACAGAGTAGAGCAGCATATTAAAAGGAACATACTCCATGATCAAGTGGGGTTTATCCCAGGAAAGCAAGGATTCTTCAATATACGCAAATCAATCAATGTGATACACCATATTAACAAATTGAAGGATAAAAACCATATGATAATCTCAATACATGCAGAAAAAGCTTTTGACAAAATTCAACACCCATTTATGATAAAAACTCTCCAGAAAGTTGGCATCGAGGGGACTTACCTCAATGTAATAAAGGCCTTATATGACAAACCGACAGCCAACATCATTCTCAATAGTGAAAAACTGAAACCATTTCCACTAAGATCAGGAACAAGACAAGGTTGCCCACTCTCACCACTCTTCACCACTCTTATTCAACATAGTTTTGGAAGTTTTAGCCACAGCAATCTGAGAAGAAAAAGAAATAAAAGGAATCCAAATCAGAAAAGAAGGATTAAAACTGTCACTGTTTGCAGATGACATACTATACGTAGAGAATCCTAAAGATGCTCCCAGAAAACTACTAGAGCTAATCAGTGAATTTGGTAAAGTAGCAGGATACAAAATTAATGCACAGAAATCTCTTGCATTCCTGTACACAAATGATGAAAAGTCTGAAAGAGAAATTAAGGAAACACTCCGATTTACCATTGCAACGAAAAGAATAAAATACCTAGGAATAAACATATCTAAGGAGAGAAAATACATGTATGGAGAAAACTGTAGGACACTGATGAAAGAAATTAAAGATGGTACAAACAGATGGGGAGATATATACCATGTTCCTGGATTGGAAGAATCAACATTGTGAAAATGACTATACTACCCAAAGCAATCTACAGATTCAGTGCAATCCCTATCAAACTACTAATGGCATTTTTCACAGAATTAGAACAAGAAATTTCACAATTTGTATGGAAACACAAAAGACCCCGACTAGCCAAAGCAATCTTGAGAGAGAAAAACGGAACTCGAGGAATCATGTTCCCTGACTTCAGACTATACTGCAAAGCTACAGTAATGAAGCCACTATGGTACTGGCACAAAAACAGAAATATAGATCAATGGAACAGGATAAAAAACCCAGAGATAAACCCACACACATATGTTCACCTTATTTTTGATAAAGGAGGCAAGAATATACAGTGGAGAAAAGACAGCCTCTTCAATAAGTGGTGCTGGGAGAACTGGACAGCTACATGTAAAAGAATGAAATTAGAACACTCCCTAACACCATACACAAAAATAAACTCAAAATGGATTAAAGACCCAAATGTAGGCCAGACACTATAAATCTCTTAGAGGAAAACATAGGCAGAACACTCTATGACATAAATCACAGCAAGATCCTTTTTGACCCAGCTCCTAGAGAAATGGAAATAAAAACACAAATAAACAAATGGGACCTAATGAAACTTAAAAGCTTTTGCACAGCAAAGGAAACCATAAACAAGACCAAAAGACAACCCTCAGAATGGGAGAAAATATTTGCAAATGAAGCAACTGACAGTGGATGAATCTCCAGAATTTACAAGCAGCTCATGCAGCTCAATATCAAAAAAAACAAACAACCCACTCCAAAAATGGGCAGAAGACCTAAATAGACATTTCTCCAAAGAAGATATATAGATTGCCAACAAACACATGGAAGGATGCTTAAAATCACTAATCATTAGAGAAATGTAAATCAAAACCACAATGAGGTCTCACCTCACACTGGTCAGAATGGCCATCATCAAAAAATCTACAAACAGTAAATGCTGGAGATGGTGTGGAGAAAAGGGAACCCTCTTGCACTGTTGGTGGGAATGTAAATTGATACAGCCCCTATTGAGAACAGTATGGAGGTTCCTTAAAAAACTAAAAATAGAACTGTCATACGACCCAGCAATCCCACTACTGGACATATACCGTGAGAAAATCATAATTCAAAAAGAGTCATGTACCACAATGTTCATTGCAGCTCTATTTACAATAGTCAAGACATGGAAGCAACCTAAGTGTTCATTGAGAGATGAATGGATAAAGATGTGGCACATATATAGAATGGAATATTACTCAGCCATAAAAAGAAACAAAATTGAGTTATTTGTAGTCAATTGGGTGGGCCTAGAGACTGTCATATAGGGTGAAGTAAGTCAGAAAGAGAAAAATTTATACCGAATGCTAACACATATATATGGAATCTTAAAAAAAAAAAAGTTTCTGAAGAACCTAGGGGAAGGACAGGAATAAAGACGCAGGCGTAGAGAATGGACTTGAGGACATGGGGTCGGGGAAGGGTAAGCTGGGACGAAGTGAGAGAGTGGCATGGACATATATACACTACCAAATGTAAAATAGATAGCTAGTGGGAAGCAGCCACATAGCACAGGGAGATCACCTCGGTGCTCTGTGACCACCTAGAGGGGTGGGTTAGGGAGGGTGGGAGGGAGACACAAGATTGAGGGTATATATGTATATGTATAGCTGTTTCATTTTGTTATACAGCTGAAAGTAACACAACATTGTTAAGCAATTATACGCCAATAAACATGTTAAAAAAATTATAGTTGTACTTTTAAAAGTTATGTCCATGATCCATTTTTAATTAATTGCCCCAGCACCATTTGTTGGAAAGGCTATAGTTTCTCCACTGAAGTGCTTTTTTACTTTTGTGAAAAATATCACTTGGGTTTATTTTTCTGGGTTCTTTATTCTGTTCCGTTTATCTGTGTGTCCTTCCACCAGTAACATAGTATCTTGGTTACCATAGCTGTATAGTAAGCCTTACTGGGATAACTGATTCCTCTCACGTATTCTTTTTTCCCAAGATAGTTTTAGGTATTCTAGGGCCTGTGCCTTTCCATATGGATTTTTTAATTAGTTTGTCTGTGTCTACAAACCCTTGCTCAAATTTTGATAGCAACTGAATTAAACCTACAGAAAAATATGGGAGAATTGACATCTTTACTCTGCTGAGTCTTCCAGTTCATGAGCATGGTATGTCACTCCATTATTTAGATTTTTCTACCCAGAATAGTCCTTATGGTGTTTTTCTTGTTTTGTTGTCAGATGGGAGTGCATACATTAATCTGGATTTCAACTTCTGTAGGCTTGCTGAGAATGATTAAGCTCATTTATTAATATTCATTCACTATTTATTCATTGATTCATTCACAGTGCAGGTATATTTGTCTTACTCCATTGTGATTGATAGATAATATTTTATGTTTGTAGTATTAATTTTGATTTTAAAGATTACAACCCTGTAAATAGGTGAGGAATTGTACTAAAGTTAGAACAATAGTGTTATAGGCTAAGGAATCTTTGTAGTAATATTTACTGTAATGATTTTTATCTCTATCATATTAAATAAATATGATAGGCTGAGGGAGGGATTACTGACTAAAGGAATAAGGATTTATTGGAGGGAGGGTATAATCTTTGACAAATGTCTTATTTGACAATTTTTGAGCCCAATATCAAAAAAAATTGAGGGTATGGAGAGGTCAACTCAGGAGGTGGAAGTAAGTGATTATTATTTAGATGACAGCAGATAAATAAGCTTGGCCTGTACTAGAGGGATCACATCATGGAGTAATAAGAACATTTTGCTTAAGGTTGTAACTCCTTCTTGAAATAGGAAAATCTAAGGAGTTATTTATTCATTTAACAAGTATTTATGGAGCCCCTACTATTTTCCCCACTTTTTTGCTGGGAACTGTTAATATATAGCTGTTGAAGAGATAAGATCCCTGAATTCATGGGATTTATACTGTAATACGATTTATGACATACCAATTAGAGCAACTGTAGGTTTTTCAGCAGGTAAATGGCATGATAAACTCATTATTTGAGTAGGCCTATTTACAGTTATTAGTGGCCAGTACAGTAAGGAATACCAACCTTGTACATCAATTTTTAAGTTAGGGGGATTTTTTCTGGTTTTAATGGTTTTCAAGGTTTTGGAATCTATACATTTGAGATAATTGATCCTATTGTCAAGTTAATTATGACTTAAAATAAATGTTTTTTGAGCCATTTGTGAACAGCATTTTATATATTTTTGGTGAATGGTAATATATGTCAAAAGGGAAGGCGTATACAACCTTTGCTATAAGAAATCTAGCATAAATGGCTGATTATATTAAAAATATGAGTCACATTGTACTTCCCTCTTCATTCATAAAAGATCAAGGAGTCTGTAGAAGCCTGTGTAAAGTTTATATTAAAATAGATACCCTGGAAAGCAGAAAAGTATGCTTCCTGTCATGTTAAACAGTCGAAACGCACTTTAAAATGTGGTTTAGATTGAATGGCATGTTAATAGGAATATTGGGAATGATTATATATTTCAAACCATTGATTCTTTTGTGTATTTCATTTGTTAGATCACAACCATATATTTTACAGTTTTAAAAATTCCTTTTGAATATTTTGCATTTTTAAACCTCCCATTCTTATTGGATTTCTGTTCTATGGAATTGTTTTTGAGACATTAGTGATTTTTCACTGTTCACTTTCTTTGTTATTCTCAGTAAGCACATTTCTGGAAAATTTCTCTTAAGTCCCTAGGGACATTTAAAGGAAAATCTAATTTATAGGGAATAATATTTCCACATTTTTCTCTGAAAATCTGAATTTTCATGAAATAGAATTGCATAAAACATGGTATCTTATGCAGCTGCCTTTTATAAAAACCCAAATGTGTTAAAATATTTATAATTTCTTTAAAATAAATGAATAAATGCAATATGATTTGTTTGAATCTTTATTGGAGAAACAGTCTGTCTATTTTAGTAAAGAGTAGGGATGGTTTGGGTTCTTAGAAATAGATATCCGCACTACCCCTTGATATGGGTGGGGTGGTTATTGTAGAATTGAACTGTAGTGTATTCCAGTGGTGAGGCAGTAAGAAGAGGATAACTTGTTCATGAGCTCCAAGTTTCCGTATTATCTATAACATATTTATTTTGTTCTCTTTTTTTCTCTTATACTTTTTTGTTTCCTCTTTTTTAACTTCATGTTTTTAAAATTTTTATTGGATTATAGTTGATTTACAGTGTTGTGTTAGTTTATGCTGTACAGCAAAGTGAATCAGTTATACATATACATATGTCCACTCTTTTTTAGATTCTTTTCCCATATAGGTCATTACAGAGTATTGAGTAGAGTTCCCTGTGCTATACAGTAGGTCCTTATTAGTTATCTTTTGTATGTAGCCATGTGTATATGTCAATCCCGATCTCCCAATTTATCCCTCCCCCACCCCCACTACTTTCCCCCTTGGTAATCATACATTTGTTTTCTACATCTGTGACTCTACTTCTGTTTTGTAAATAAGTTCATTTGTACCATTTTTTTTTAGATTCCACATATAAGCCATATCATATGATATTTGTCTTTCTCTGACTTACTTCACTTAGTATGACAATCTCTAGGTGTATCCCTGTAGCTGTAAATGGCATTATTTCATTCTATTTTATGGCTGAGTAATATTCCACTGCATATACGTACCACATTTTCTTTACCCATTCCTCTCTCAATGAACTTTAAGGTTGCTTCCATGTCCTGGCTGTTGTAAATAGTGCTGCAGTGAACATTGGGGTGCATGCATATTGGCTTGCACATGGCCAACATACCTTTGTAGCCATTCTGTATCATGGCCTCTTGGCTTTGTTCTCATTGCTACCTAAGTTAATCTGTTGCTATTTTCTGGTTCAAATTCATGAGAGTAAATCTGCTCAGTCTGATTGGTATAATTTATCTTTTCATGCTTGCCACATCATTGTCCACTGGCCAGCCTATAGATTGATTGTCTTTGAGTTACCTTGCTTCTTCCTGGTCTATAATTACCTATAGTCATGTGCATGGGAAGTCTGGGTCATGTGGTCTAAAATATGATTGCCTGTGGCTGGCCTTGTGTTAGGAACTGTTGGCAGGACCATTTCACTTAGAAAGGACTTTAGTTGTCACTATGATCAATAATAGTAAAAAATAACTTATGCAAATATACTACCTTCAAGTAGGCTTAGTTAGGCCTAGAAACTAGTCTTTAGGAAGGATATCTCCACCATGTTACAGTTAACTGGGATGTAATATTGATTCAGAGTTGTCTTAGTTCTTTGTTTTAGAAAGTTGCTGGTACCCTAAAATTTGCATTGCACACATTACTTTTGGGAAAATGGACCAATTTCAGGTCTTCATCTAACAATATTTATGTATACTGTATAAATATAATGAAGTATAACTTACTTGGGCAGTGTCTACCTATTGTTCATTACCCAGTTTGAACCTCATCAGTGTTATAGAGATAACTAAATTGGTTTGGTTTATCTATACAGACCTCTGTCAACATTTGGATAGACTGAGCCAAGAGTACAAATACAAATCTACATGCCATATGTATAAAATTTTTAAAATTTGTAACCCAATTTAACAAACTGTTAAATAAAATGAAGTCCTATTCTCACGTTTTGACAAGTATGACTTTATAATGAACTGGAAGGTCAGGTTCGAGTTTAGAATTCTCAGACTCCTCTGACTTCAACACTGGCACATGATTGCACTGGGAAAGTTGGCTCCTAGACCTTGGCTGGCCTCCTTCTCTTTAGATACCTGTCTCTGTCTTGCACCAGAAAGGGCCTCACTCTAATGTATGTTTCACTCCAGCCTATGTGTACAAGCTCTGTCCATGGTCCCTGTCACTGGCCTACTTTGACCACCCCTTGGGCTTAATAGTGGGCACATAGATAGCAAGATCCACCCTCTAGAACAACACTTCAAAATGAGTTCCAGGAGAGAATTAAACCATTAAATTATTTAAATAATTAAACCATTAAATGCTTTAAATTAAACCCCAAGGCATCTATTAGATGAAAAAATTAAAATGCTATCAGCCTTGTGCTGTATTTGGGAGAACGGAGAAAATGGTTACATGAATAATTTTCTTTAGGGCTTGAGAAAGGTTAGTGGTCTGAGAAAGGCTGGTGAAGAGTAGACCTGAAGAAGAGGCCCATGTGGGCTCATGAAAGTGGCTTGGGGCTATTTGGGCAGGGAATTTGGGGATCTTGGGTACACAAATTGTGATCTAGAGGGGGGAAGCACAGGCTTCTGATGTTTTTACATCTGTGGCCCCACAGATTCTTTCCTCTAGGAACTGGGAGCAGCTGAGGAATTGCTAGAGTGGGTTCTGCTAAGTTATGGGGCCTCTCTTACCCACATCAAAGTGTTGCACTTCATCCATTAATTGTTTTTCGTGTCTTAACTATTAAATGCTATGTTAAATTTTTTGTCTTGAAAATGTGTTTAGATGTAATCAGGCTTGATTCCAATGAACATGGCAGAGCAGGGAATCCCAAAAATCCATATTTCCATAAAATCGCAAATAAACTAGCAGATACTCTCAGAATCAACCTTATTGGTATTCTGGAAACCAATCAAAAGTTTATAGCAACCAGGTAAATGCTTAATCAAGGAAAAAAACAGTTGAATCTCAGTAAGAGAGCTTTGTGGCATTTTAACTTACCTTGTCCCCATCCCCTTCACTACAGATTGGAAGAAGCTTTGAAGACAGCAGTCCATATTCCAAGTACAAGTTCTTAGTCCCAGAGGTAGTAGAAGTGACCTCATTCTTAAAGAATTGTGGTTGTTCATTTTGACCAGCCTAGTGGATCCCTGAAGACTAGCTGTAAAAGGCCTGCCCTTATTTTGCCTAACTCAGAACTCTCCGAAGGTTGAGGCAGCTACTTTGGGGGGCATTTAATAGATTTAAGGGCAAATGTATTAGCCACTGCCTCTCAGAGCAAGGACTAGCAGTTGGGCAAACAATAGACCAACCGAAAATAATAGTATTTGGGTGTAAAGTATCTCTTTGAGACCCTGCTTTTAATTCTTTTGAGTACTTGGAAGTGAAATTGCTGGATCACATGGTAATTCTGTTTTTAATGTCTTGAGGAACTGCTACACTTTTCCATAGCAACTGTACCATTTTACATTGCCACCAACAGTGCATAAGGACTCCAATTTCTCCACATTCATAGTAGTCACCCTAGTTGGTGTGATGTGTATCTGGTTTTTTAAAAACTATTTATTTATTATTTATTTGGCTGCACTGGGTCTTCATTGCCACCTGTGGGATCTTCATTGCTGTGTGCGAGATCTTCATTGCAGCATGCAGGCTCTTAGTTGTGGCATGCAGGATCTAGTTGTCTGACCAGGGATGGAACCCAGCCCCCTGCATTGGGAGCGTGGGTCTTAACCACTGGACCACCAGGGAAGTCCCGCATTGTGGTTTTGATTTACATTTGCGTGTTGATTAGTGATGTTGAGCGTGTTTTCATGTGCTTCTTGGCCATTTCTGTCTTCCTTGGAGAAATGTCTCAAGTCCTTTGTCCATTTTTAATCTGGTTGTTGTTTTTTTGTTGTTGAGTTGTAGAAGTTCTTTGTATATTCTGGATATCAACCCCTTATCAGATATGATTTGCACACATTTTCTCCCATCCCATAGGTTGCCTTTTCACTCTATTGATTGTGTCCTTTGATGTACAGTTTTTACTTTTGATGCAGTCTAGTTTATCTATTTTTACTTTTGTGATCTGTGCTTTTGGTGTCTTATCCAAGAAATTGTTGCTAAATCCATTGTAATTCATGAAGCTTTTCTCTTATGTCTTCTTCTAAGAGTTTTATATTTTTAGCTACTATATTTAGGTCTTTGGTCCACTTTGAGGATGTTTTCATTTTTTAAAATATAATGTGACATTCATCATTAAAGGTGAAAAAGAAGGATGGAAGTTGTTGAGTGGGAGAGATTTAACTTGCTGTATTGCTCACTGAATAAATGAAATGGATGAATAAAGTATTTAACACAACTGAGGGGACTCTCATTTACTAGTAAAATATGCTTTTATAGAAGTAGATAGCTATTAAAAATGTCTGGCCTTTTTATTGCATTATAACTTATAATTAAAGTTTGGTTATTGTTCTGTCTTATTTTGATATGTAGAAGCTAACCCATTTCTTGTGAGCATATGGATTGATGAGTTTTGCTCAAGTGTCACAAAATCACTGAGTATTTTGCAGGATTTGGTTCTTTGACTCTAGATAAAATAGTATGTATAAACCCTTTCCCGAATAGTACCTGGTTTTGCTATATTTCTCTTTCTTCCAATTATATAGCCCAATTTTTACCGTCTCACTTGTACCCTCTACTGGACATTTAAATTTGCTTAATATTTTCACTTTATAAAGAAAGCATTATATAACTATTTTAAAAATGGATCGTTTAATGTAATACCATCTTAAACTATAGACCTCTAGTACCTATCAAGACTTAGCAAAAGGAGGAGGAATTTTTAAAAAGATATATTTATAAGCAAGGGTAGAGGCGGGGTTCAGTAAGTGAGTCTGGAATTGTGCATCCATTTCAGGGCTCTTATTAATAGAAAATAGAGAACATCAGGGAAAAGACTATCAGTTTTATCAGCTAGGTATACTTCATGTATATAAAGCAGTTTGAGTAGAGTTCAAAGGGAAAATGAATGATTTCAAAAATAAAAGTATCAATTTTACTTCACAAGCTGCTAACTCAAGTAGTGAGCATCTAGGAAATGTACTGGGACAGCCTATAGGTGATTTAAATTTTTTTCTTAATTAAGCCTTTGTTGGAAGAGTTGAATTTAGTGATTAAGATGCTTCTTTGTGGTGTTTTTCTGTGTTGGCTTTTATTTACATACTTTATGTTGGTGACATGTCATCAGTAGAAATCATAAGGCAATAGATATGCTGTCGTTTAACTCCAATTCTGTTTCTCTTAAAAAAGAGTAAATGTGTGTACAGAACAGTTTGTCTGTTATCCAGGGATTATAGGGACTTAATCCTTGGGTCTACATAGCCATCAAAGTACCATATTTCACTTGAGTGAGCTCCCCAATTGCATGGGGGATTAACCAGCATTTATAGGGCTTACCTTGTATCTGCAACATAGAACTGATGCAAAGAATAGTATTGTCTAAATGTTCTTTGACATTTTAGTTGATTCTCACTTTTAATTGTTTTGTAAATTAGTATTTTGGCGGGAATAGGCTAAAGCTATAGTGAAGCACATTAAAATACGTTAAATTGTGACTGCTTTGTTTACCTTGTGATTTATTTTGGTATTGGCCAATGCTCAGAAAATAATAAAAACTCTTTATAAGAAACCAAATTGCAACTATTTAAGTCCATAGTACTTCTTTCCTGTTTTTATAAATTAAATTTCAAGCACAGGCTATATTGAGGCTATATTTAAGGCTGTTTTTGAACTAAACAATTATAATACTGAACTCTGTGCATAGTTTTGTAGAATTTCTCTGTAAGTCCAAACAGATCTAGCATTATGGAGACAGCAAAAAAGGTGCTGCCTCAGGGTGTAACAGGACCCATAATTGAATTACTTGAAATTATTATTCTAGAAAAAAATTTCACGCCAACACATAGATTTTCTTTTAGGTCAGCATTTTATATAAATGAGCCTTATGGCAAATGGGTGATAGGAAGGGCAAGGGAGGAGAAAAGATCCGTAAGTAAAGATATAATCAGCTGCAGTTAGTATAAGGGGCAGGAGGTAAGAGGACATCTGGTTCTTCTCTCTTTTCATTTTGAGATGCTTAAATCTTTTATAGATAAGAAAATATTTCACGTTTTAATACATTTATGCTATTTTCTTAATTTGTATTTCAGCATTCTATAAGCATTTACTTCCAGAAGGACTTTCTCTGTTATAAATTAAAGCGCTGATGTTTTTTCAGATGTGTTTATTCAGTGCATTCATAGGTTAGATAATGTAGAGAGAGGTTTATGTGGAAATGATTGTTTTTATAAATAAACAATCATCCAGTGAGTCACTCACATGTTCTCAAAATGCCTTAAATGTATTAATATATATGAGTGGCAGATTCTATACTGCAGAAATAATGCCAACTTTGTAACAATTAACATAAAATTAAGCTTTTTCATCCTCTCATTCTCTCTACCCCCATGATTGAAATTAGTGTCTTTGGGGATGAGAACTTACTTAGATAGATGTACACTTGATGTGTTCGGGCTCTGGGTTAGAGTAAGATGCTTAAAACTCAGTTATGAATATTGAAAAAGAAGAGTAAAGGTGGGAGGAATCACTCTACTTGATATTAAGGCCTACTGTATAGCTAAGTTAGTCACCGTAGCTGTGATAATGTAAGAGGGATAGACACATAGATCAATGAAACAGAAGAGAGAATCAAGAAATAGACCTACATAAATATGCCCAGCTAATCTGTGAGAAAGCAGCAAAAGAAATTTGATGGAGGAAGGATAACTTTTACAAAAAATGATGTTGGAGCAATCGGACATTCATAGACAAAAAGGTGAACCTTGACCCAAACCTCACATCTTTCAAAGTATTAAATCAAAATGGATTGTGGACTTAAATGTAAAAATGAAACTTTAAACTTTTAGGAAAAAAAATATGGGAAAATCCTCCATACCTAGGGCTAGGTGAAGAGTTCTTACATTTGATACCAAATGCCTAATTTAAGAGAGAAAATACTGAAGAATTGGACTTCACCCAAATTAAAAACTTTTGTTCTGTGAAAGTCTTCACTAAAAGGATGAAAATACAAGCTATAGACTGGGCAAAAATATTTGCAAAACACATATACAACAAAAGATTAGTATTTGAAATATATAAAGAACTCTCAAAATTCATTATTAAAAAACAAAGAATCCTATTAGAAAATGGGTAAAGGACATGAACATACATCTTACAGGAAAGGATATACAGATGACAGTTAAGCACATGTAATTATGTTCAACATTGTGAGCCATTAGGGACATGCAAATTAAAACCACAATCAGATATCACTATATACCTATTAGAATGGTTAAAATAAAAATAGTGACAATGCCAAAAGCTGAACAAGGATGTAGAGAAACTGACTCATTTGTACATTAGTTCTCCTTTGTAGTGATATTTCATCATGGTTTTAGTTTTCCTTTCCCTAATGGCTCATGATGTTGAACATCTTTTCATATGCTTATTTGTATAACTTCTTTTGTGAAGTATCTGTTCAAGTCCTTTGTGCATGTTTAAATTTGGCTCTTATTTACTTACTGTTCAGTTTTTCAGATTTCTTTATATTCTTGGGATACAAGTCTTTTGATTACTACATGATTTACAAAAGTTCTTCCAGTCTGAGCTTTTCTTTTCATTCACTTAACAGTGTCTTTCACAGTTCAAAAATTTTTAATTTTGATGAAGTACAGTTAATCCTTTTTCTCTTCTATGGAATGTGCTTTCTTCGTCATATCTCTAAGAATTTGTGTGTGTGTGTGTGTGTTAGACAGATTTTATTGTTGAAGAATATTTTTGCCTAAGGAAGATTTTGTCCTATATTTTCTTATAAAATATTTATAGTCTTAAAGCTTACATTTAGATGTCTCCTCCATTTTGTGTTAATTTTTGTGTAAGATGTGAAATTTCATTTAAGGTTTATATTTTTGTATATGGATTACCAGTTGTTTGAATATCATTTGTTTAAAGGACTACCCTTTTTCCACTGAATTGCTTTTGTACCTTTGTTAAAAATCACTTGACCATATTTGTGTGGTTTTATTTCCTGACTATTCTTTTACACTAATCTATGTGTATATCCTTTCATCTATACCACTCTGTGTTGATTACTGTTGCTTTGTCATTAAAAGTCTTAAAATCTTCAGTGGATTTCTTTCTAATTTATTGTACTTAAAAATGTTTTGGCTATTCAACTTACTTTGTTTTCCCATGTAAATTTTTAAATTAATTTTTATTGGAGTATAGTTGCTTTCAATTCCATGTAAATTTTAATACTAGCTTTTCTGTATCTACAAAAATTTCTGCTATGATTTTTATTGGAATTACACCAAATGTATCTATCATTTGGGGTAGAATTGACATCTTTACTATGTTGCATCTTCCAATCAACAAGCATAGTATATGTCTCCATTTACTTACATTGTCTTTAATTTCTCTTATGAGCATTTTGTGGTAAAAATGCTTAAAAATATATAAATCTGTTCATAATTTATAATTTATACCAAAGTATTTTATGTGTTGGAGTTGTTGTTAATGATATTTCTTTCTTAGTTTCAGTTTTCAATTGCACATTGCTAGTATATAAAATACAATTGATATTTTCTATCTCTTTTTTCCATTTACTGATTTGCATTAGTTAATTAATTAATTTAAGCTGATCATTGCAGTTATCCTCTTAGAGTACAGCCTTGGTAGTCTCAATTATTAGTTATACCAGATGTTTTGTTGATTCCCTGGGTTTTTTTACATAGAAATTTCTTTTATATTTCTAGCTCATTAGATTTTTATTATGAATAAGTATTTTATTTTCTTAAATGCTTTTACTGAATGAAGTTTTTATTCTCTAGATTGCTAATATGTAGGATTACATTGATTTTCAAATATTGAAGTACTTCATGCATCCCAGAAACATATCCCATTTGGTCACAATATATTATTCTTTATGTATATTGCTGGCTTCAATCTGCTAATGTTTTATGAAGAATTTTTGCATTTATGTTGATGAGGGATACTGGGTTGTAATGTTCTTTTTGTACTGTCTAAATAGGGTTTTGGTGTTAGCATAATGCTGGCCTCATAAAATAAATTGAAAAGTGTTCCATCTTCTTTTACTTTCCAGTAGAGATTATATACAGTTGGTATTATTGCTTCTTCAAATGTTTGTAGAGTTTGCCAATGAAATTATCTGGGCTGAAATATTTTTTTCAGAAGGTTTTTAACAATGAATTCAATTTCTTAATAGTTACGGGACAATTCAAGTTATCTGTTTGATTTGAGGTGAGTTTTGTAATTTGTAGATCTTTAGGAATTGGTTCATTTCATCTAAGTTGTCAAATTTATGAGCATAGAGTTGTTCGTAGTATTCCTTTATTATCATTTTAAGGGCTCTTGGATTACTAATGATGTCTCCTCTTTCATTTCTGCTATTGATAATTTAGGTGTATTTTTTCTTTAGTCAGCCTGGCTAGAGGTTTATCAATTATATTGATGTTTTCAAAGAGCCAGCTTTTGTTTTCAGTGATTTTCTCTATTTTTCTGCTTTCAGTTTCATTGATTTCTGCTCTACTCTTTCTACTTCCTTTGGTTTTATTTTGTATTTCCCTTTCTAATTTCTTAAGGTATAAACTTAGATTATTGATTTGAGACGTTTTTTCCTAATATATGCATTTAATGCTATAAATTTCCCTCTAAGAACTGTTTTAGCTATATGCCACCCATTTTTTAAATTGAAGTACAGTTGATTTACAATATTATATTAGTTTCAGGTGTACAGTGTAGTGATTCAGTATTTTTGCAGATTGTATTCCATTATAGCTTATTACAAGATAATGGCTATAATTCCAAGTGCTCTACAGTATATCATTGTTGCTTATCTATTTTATACATAGTAGTTTGTATCTGTTAATTTCATACCTCTTAATTATTTTCCCCTTTGGTAACCACAAGTTTGTTTTCTATATCTATGAGGCTGTTTCTGTTTTGCATATACATTATTTGTATTTTTTTTTAGATTTCACATGTAAGTGATATCATACAGTATTTATCTTTCTCCATCTGACTTGTTTCACTATGCATAATATCCTCTAGATCCATCCACCTTGCTGCAAATTATATGCCACTCATTTTTTAAAAATAAGTTTATTTATTTTATTATTTTTGGCTGCGTTGCGTCTTCGTTGCTGTGCGTGGGCTTTCTTTAGTTGCGGTGAGCTGGGGCTACTCTTTGTTGCAGTGCACAGGCTTCTCTTGTTGTGGAGCACGGGCTCTAGGGGCACAGGCTTCAGTAGTTGTGGCTCATGGGCTCTTGAGCGCAGGCTCAGTAGTTGTGGCGCATGGGCTTAGTTGCTCCGCGGCATGTGGGATCTTCCTAGACCAGGGCTCGAACCCATGTCCCCTGCATTGGCAGGCAGATTCTTAACCACTGCGCCACCAGGGAAGCCCTGCCACCCATTTTTGACATGTTGTTTTCATTTTCACTTATTCAAAATACATTTCTTTAAAGAATTCTACTTTGACCCATAAGTTATTTAGACTTGTTTTGTTTCATTCCAAACATTTGGGTATTTTTCCCAGTATCTTTCTGCTTCTGATTTCTATTTAATTCTATTATGCTCAGATAATATACTTTGTATGATTGTATGATAATATACTCTGTATGATTGTTATTCTAAATTATAATTTTTTATGTCCCAGAATATGTTCTATCTTGGTGAATGTACTATGTACACTTGAGAAGAACATGCATCCTGCTGTTGTTAGATGAAATATTCTATAAGTATCAAGTTGCTTAATAGTGTTCAGGTCATGATGAAGAAATCCTTACTGATTTCATCATGTTTGTTCTATCAGTTACTTAGAGGACTGATGAAGTCTCAAAATTCAATCAGGGGATGATTGGTTCAAGATGGCAGAATAGAAGGATGTGCTCTCACTCTCTCTTGCAAGAGCACCGGAATCACAACTAACTGCGGAACAGTCATCGACAAGAAGACACTGGAACTCACCAAAAAAGATAACCCACATCCAAAGGCAAAGGAGAAGCCACAGTGAGATGGTAGGAGTGGCACAATCACGATAAGATCAAATCCCATAACTGCTGGGTGGGTGACTCACAAACTGGAGAACACTTATACCACAGAAGTCCACCCACTGGAGTGAAGGTTCTGAGCCCCATGTCAGGCTTCCCAAGCTGGGGGTCCGGCAACAGGAGGAGGAATTCCTAGAGAATCAGACTTTGAAGGCTAGCGGGATTTGATTGCAGGACTTCAACAGGACTGGGGGAAACAGAGACTCCACTCTTGGAGGGCACACACAAAGTAGTGTCTGCATCGGGACCCAGGGGAAGGAGCAGTGACCACATAGGAGACTGAACCAGACCTATCTGGTAGTGTTGGAGGGTCTCCTGCAGAGGTGGGGGGTGGCTGTGTCTCACCTTGAGGACAAGGACACTGGCGGCAGAAGTTCTGGGAAGTACTGCTTGGCGTGAGCCCTCCCAGAGTCCTGCATTAGCCCCACTAAAGAGCCTGGGTAGGCTCCAGTGTTGGGTTGCCACAGGCCAAACAACCAACAGAGAGGGAACGCAGCCCCACCCATCAGCAGACAAGCGGCTTAAAGTTTTACTGAGCTCTGCCCACCAGAGCAACAGCCAGCTCTGCCCACCACCAGTCCCTCCCATCAGGAAACTTGCACAAGCCTCTTAGATAGCCTCATCCACCAGAGGGCAGACAGCAAAAACAAGAAGAACTACAATCCTGCAACCTGTGAAACAAAAACCACATTCACAGAAAGACAAGATGAAAAGGCAGAGGGCTATGTACCAGCTGAAGGAACAAGATAAAACCCCAGAAAAACAACTAAGTGAAGTGGAGATAGGAAAGAATTCAGAATAATGATAGTGAAGATGATCCAGGACCTCAGAAAAAGAATGGAGGCAAAGATCGAGAAGATGCAAGAAATGTTTAACAAAGCCCTAGTAGAATTAAAAAACAAACAGAGATGAACAATACAATAATTGAAATGAAAACTACACTAGAAGGAATCAATAGCAGAATAACTGAGGCAGAAGAACGGATAAGTGACCTGGAAGACAGAATGGTGGAATTCACTGCCGCGGAACAGAATAAAGAAAAAAGAATGAAAAGAAATGAAGACAGCCTAAGAGACCTCTGGGACAATATTAAATGCACCAACATTCGCATTATAGTGGTCCCAGAAGGAGGACAGAGAGAAAGGACCAGAGAAAATATTTGAAGAGATTATAGTTGAAAACTTCCCTAACATGGGAAAGGAAATAGCCACCCAAGTCCAGGAAGTGCAGCAAGTCCCATACAGGATAAACCCAAGGAGAAACACACTGAGACACATAGTAATCAAATTGGCAAAAATTAAAGACAAAGAAAAATTATCGAAAGCAGCAAGGGAAAAATGACAACATACAAGGGAACTCCCATAAGGTTAACAGCTGATTTCTCAGCAGAAACTCTACAAGCCAGAAGGGGGTGGGATGATATACTTAAAGTGATGAAAGGGAAGAACCTACAAACAAGATTACTCTACCCGGCAAGGATCTCATTCAGATTCGATGGAGAAATCAAAAGCTTTACAGACAAACAAAAGCTAAGAGAATTCAGCACCACCAAACTAGCTCTACAACAAATGCTAAAGGAACTTCTCTAAGAGGGAAACAAGAGAAGAAAAGGACCTACAAAAGCAAACACAAAACAATTAAGAAAATGGTAACAGGGTTACCATACATACATATCGATAATTACCTTAAACGTGAAAGGACTGAATGCTCCAACCAAAAGACACAGGCTTGCTGAATGGATACAAAAACAAGACCCATCTATATGCTGTCTACAAGAGACCCACTTCAGACCTAGGGACACATACAGACTGAAAGTGAAGGGATGGAAAAAGATATTCCATGCAAATGGAAATCAAAAGAAAGCTGGAGTAGCAATACTCATATCAGGTAAAATAGACTTTAAAATAAAGAATGTTGGAAGAGACAAGGAAGGACACTACATAATGATCAAGGGATCAATCCAAGAAGAAAATATAACAATTATAAATATATATGCACCCAACATAAGAGCACCTCAGTACATAAGGCAACTGCTAACAACTATAAAAGAGGAAATCGACAGTAACACAATAATAGTGGGGGACTTTAACACCTCACTTACACCAATGCACAGATCATCCAAACAGAAAGTTAATAAGGAAACACAAGCTTTAAATGACACAATAGACCAGATAGATTTAATTGACATTTATAGGGCATTCCATCCAAAAACAGCAGATTACACTTTCTTCTCAAGTGCGCACGGAACATTCTCCAGGATAGATCACATCTTGGGTCACAAATCAAGCCTCAGTAAATTTAAGAAAATTGAAATCATATCAAGCATCTTTTCTGACCACAACACTATGAGATTAGAAATCAATTACAGGGAAAAAAACGTAAAAAAGACACACACATGGAGGCTAAACAATACGTTACTAAATAGCCAAGAGATCACTGAAGAAATCAAAGAGGAAATCAAAAAATATGTAGAGCCAAATTACAATGAAAACACGACAATGCAAAACCTGTGGGATGCAGCAAAAGAAGTTCTAAGAGGGAAGTCTATAGCAATACAGTCCTACCTTAAGAAACAACAAACATCTCAAATAAACATCTCTAACCTTACACCTAAAAGAACTAGAAAAAGAAGAACAAACAAAACCCAAAGTTAGTAGAAGGAAAGAAATCATAAAGATCAGAGCAGTAATAAATGAAATAGAAACAAAGAAAACAGTAGCAAAGATCAATAAAACTAAAAGCTGGTTCTTTGAGAAGATAAACAAAATTATTAAACCATACACAGACTCATCAAGAAAAAGACAGAGGACTCAAATCAATAGAGTTAGAAATGAAAAACGAGAAGTTACAACAGACACCACAGAAATACAAAGCATCCTAAGAGACTACTATAAGCAACTCTGTGCCAATAAAATGGGCAACCTGGAAGAAATGGACAAATTCTTAGAAAGGTATAACCTTCCAAGACTGAACCAGGAAGAAATAGAAAATATGAGCAGACCAATCAAAAGTAATGAAATTGAAACTGTGATTAAAAATCTTCCAAGAAACAAAAGTCCAGGACCAGATGTCTTCACAGGTGAATTCTATCAAACATTTAGAAAAGAGCTAATACCCATCCTTCTCAAACTCTTCCAAAAAATTGCAGAGGAAGGAACATTCCCAAACTCATTCTATGAGGCCACCAGAACCCTGATACCAAAACCAGACAAAGGTTCTACAAAAAAAAGAAAACTACAGACCAATATCACTGATGAATATAGATGCAAAAATCCTCCACAGAATACTAGCAAACAGAATCCAACAACACATTGAAAGGATCATATACCATGATCAAGTGGGATTTATCCCAGGGATGCAAGGATTCTTCAATATGTGCAAATCAATCGATGTGATACACCATATTAATAAATTGAAGAATAAAAACCATATGATCATGTCAATAGATGCAGAAAAAGCTTTTGATAAAATTCAACACCGGTTTATGATAAAAACTCTCCAGAAAGTGGGCATAGAGGGAACCTACCTCAACATAATAAAGGCCATATACGACAAACCCACAGCAAACATCATTCTCAATGGTGAAAAACTGAAAGCATTTCCTCTAAGATCAGGAACAAGACAAGGATGTCCACTCTCAGCATTATTACTCAGCGTAGTTTTGGAAATCCTAGCCATGGCAATCAGAGAAGAAAAAGAAATAAAAGGAATACAAATTGGAAAAGAAGAAGTAAAACTGTCACTGTTTGCAGATGCCATGATACTATACATAGAGAATCCTAAAGATGCCACCAGGAAACTACTAGAGCTAATCAATGAATTTGGTAAAGTTGTGGGATACAAAGTTAATGCACAGAAATGTCTTGCATTCCTATACACTAATGATGAAAAATCTGTAAGAGAAATTAAGGGAACGCTCCCATTTACCATTGCATAAAAAAGAATAAAATATCTAGGAATAAACCTACCTAGGGAGACAAGAGACCTGTATGCAGAAAAGTATAAGACACTGATGAAAGAAATTAAAGATGATACAAACAGATGGAGAGATATGCCATGTTCTTGTTTTGGAAGAATCAATATTGTCAAAATGACTATACTACCCAAAGCAATCTACAGATTCAGTGCAATCCCTATCAAATTACCAATGGCATTTTTTACAGGACTAGAATAAAAAATCTTAAAATTTGTATGGAGACATAAAAGACCCCAAATAGCCAAAACAGTCTTGAGGGAAAAATACGGAGCTGGAGGAATCAGACTCCCTGACTTCAGACTATACTACAAAGCTACAGTAATCAAGACAATATGGAACTGGCACAAAAACAGAAATATAGATCAATGGAACAAGATAGAAACCCAAAGTTAAACCCACGTACCTATGGTCAACTAATCTGTTGCAAAGGAGGCAAGGATATACAATGGAGAAAAGACAGCCTCTTCAGTAAGTGGTGCTGGGAGACTGGACAGCTACATGTAAAATAATGAAATTAGAACACTCCCTAACACCATACACAAAAATAAACTCAAAATGGATTAGAGACCTAAATGTAAGACTGGACACTATCAAACTCCTAGAGGAAAACATAGGAAGAACACTGTTTGACATAAATCACAGCAAGATCTTTTTTGATCCACCTCCTAGAGTAATGGAAATAAAAACAAAAATAAACAAATGGGACCTAATGAAACTTAAAAGTTTTTGCACAGCATAGGAAACTACAAACAAGACAAAAAGACAACCCTCAGAATGGGAGAAAATATTTGCAAATGAATCAACGGACAAATGATTAATCTCCAAAATATATAAACAGCTCATACAGCTCAATATTAAAAAAGCAAACAGCCCAATTCAAAAATGGGCAGAAGACCTAAATAGAGATTTCTCCAAAGAAGACATACAGATGGCCAAGAAGCAAATGAAAAGCTGCTCAACATCACTAATTATTAGAGAAATGCAAATCAAAACTACAATGAGGTATCACCTCACACCAGTTAGAATGGGCATCATCAGAAAATCTACAAACAACAAATGCTGGAGAGGGTGTGGAGAAAAGGGAACACTCTTGCACTGTTGGTGGGAATGTAAATTGATACAGCCACTATGGAGAAAAGTATGGAGGTTCCTTAAAAAACTAAAAATAGAATGACCACATGACCCAGCAATCCCACTACTGGGCATATACCCATAGAAAACCATAATTCAAAAGACACATGCACCCCAGTGTTCATTGCAGCACTATTTACAATAGCCAGGACATGGAAGCAACCTAAATGCCCATCGACAGATCAATGGATAAAGAAGAAGTGGTATATATACACAATGGAGTATTACTCAGCCATAAAAAGGAACGAAATTGGGTAATTTTAGAGATGTGGATGGATCTAGAGACTGTCATACAGAGTGAAGTAAGTCAGAAAGAGAAAAACAAATATCGTATATTAACGCATATATGTGGAATCTAGAAAAATGGTACAGATGAACAGGTTTGCGGGGCAGAAATTGAGACACAGATGCAGAGAACAAATGTATCGACACCAAAGGGGGAAAGTGTTGGGGGGTGGTGGTGGTGGTGTGATAAATTGGGAGATTGGGATTGACCTATATACACTAATATATATATAATGGATAAGTAATAAGAACCTGCTTATAAAAATATAAATAAAATAAAATTCAAAAAACTAATTCAATCATGGATTTGCTACTTAGTTTTGTTTTTTTTTTTAGTTTTATCAAGTTTTGCCACATGTTTTTGAAGCTCTGTTGTTCGTTGCATACACACATAAATATTGTCATGTTTTCCTGAATAATTTATCCCTTTATTATTATGTAATGTTCCTCTATCTTGTCAATATCACTCATTCTGGATAATATGATGTCAAAAATTAATATTGCTGCTACAACTTTAATTTTTTAATACTGTCATTCTTTTTTTAAATAAAAAGATTTATTGAGCTGTAACCCACTCATTCAAAATGTACAAATCAATTTTTTTTATTGTACTCATAGATTGTTGTACAGTTATATCCACAGTCTAATTTTGAAACATTTTCACTGCCCCATAAAGGAACCTCATACTACTAGCAGTAAGTCCCTATTTTCCCCTAATCTCTCAGATCTAGGCAACCACTAATCTACTTCTGTCTCCATAGATTTGACTGTTCTGGATATTTCATATAAATGAAATCATACAATATGTGCTCTTTTGTGACTGTATTCTTTTACTTAGCTGAACTTTTACAAGGTTCAGCCATGTTGTAAGATAAACCAGTACTTCATTCCTGTTCATTACTGAATCAAATTCCATTATATGGATACACCACATATTGTTCATTAATTCATGAGTTGATGGACATTTTGGTTGTTTCCTCATTTTGGCTATTATAAATAATGATGATATGAATATTTGTGCAAAAGTTTTTGTATAAATGTATGTTTTCATTTATCTTTGACATATACCTAGAAGTAGAATATTTGAGTGATACGGTAACCCTATATATTTACTTAATTGCAAAACTAACATTCTGTTTTCTAAAATGACTACTTCATTTTACATTCCCACCAGAGAGCCTGGTGAGGTTCCTGGAAAGGGCTATTAGAGAATGTCTTCCATGTAGCTCCCAGAAGTTTCACACTCATGTCTGTCCATGCTTGACCTTTGGCAATTAGTTAAAATTTCTAATTTCATCCTCCTACCTGCTTCTATGCATTCAATATTGTCATCCCCAGATAATCAAATGTTCTAAACTGGTTTCTCTCTGGAAGTTTGGGCACGTTGTTTGCCCTGTGGTCTCTTTTATCTGTGATTGGTCCAAGGAAAGTTGTTAATCTGCAAGTTGCTTAGCTTTTTCTTGTTTCAAGTTTAGGAGTAACGTCTTTCTAGTTATCTACATCTCCAAGCTAAAAATGCCATTTAATGTTCAGTTTTAACTGTTCCTTATATATTATGCATACTAATCCTTTATTATATATGTCTTGCACAGGTCTTTTTCCAGTCTGTTCCTTGTTTATTCATTTTATTAACAACGTTTTTTGATGAGTAGAAGTTTTTAATTTTGATGAACTCTAGTTTTTTTTTAGTATTTATTTCTTCTGTTTCTTGTCTAACATATCTTTTCCTATACCAAGGTCAAAAAGGTATTTCCTTTTTTCCCCTAGAAGCTTTAAAATATTATCTTTTATATTTAAGGTAATTATTGATCTCAAAGTAATTTTTTGAATGATGCAAGATAGAGATTGACATTTCTTTTTTAAAAATATGGATATCTTGTTGCTTCATCAAAATTTATTGGAGAGTTTTCTTTTCCTAGTGAAGTTTTCTGGTACCGTTTTTGGAAATCACTTGACTTTATTTGTGTGATTCTAATTTTGGGTTCTCCATTTTGTTTCACTGATCTATCCATTCACTAACATTATACCATCTTGTTTGTGTAGCATTCTAGTGAGCGAGTCTTAAAATCGTGTAGAGTATATTTTACAACTTTCTTCCTCTTTTCAATATTATTTTGAACAGTTTATGTCCTTTTCATTTCCATATAAATTTTATAATCAGTTTGTCCATTTCTTAATGTCTCCTAGGATTTTAATGGGGGTAAAATTGAATGTATGGATCAATTTTTGGAAAATTGATAATATTTAGACTCTAGTACATGAACTTTGCATATATTTCCATTTATTTAAGAACCTTTTAATTTTCTCAGCAATATTTTATTATTTTCATTGCATAGGTCTTGCACATCTTTCCTTAACTTTATCTCTTAGTAATTGATGACTTTTAACAACATTGTAAATCGTATTATTTAACAGTTTTTAATTTTATAATAATTAATTTAATATTAGTTTCATTTTGTATAATTACTTTTTATACTGTGATATCACAAAATTCACTTACTTAGATTTTACAGTTGTTTACACATGACTTGGAATTTTCAACATTTAGTAATTATGTCATCTTCAAGTGATGAGAGAGGATATTTATCTCTGTTCCCAATCATAGAGAGAAAAGTCTTCAATATTTTATTATTAAGTATAATGTTAGATGTATTTTTTTACATGCACATCATCTGGTTGAGGAAGTTCCCTTCTATTTTTAGTTTGGAGACAATTTTTATTATGAATGGTGTTGAATTTTATCCAATGACCATATAATTTTACTTCTTTAATCTGTGAATGAATAAGATTGTATTTATTGATCTTTAATTGTTAAGCCAATGTTGCATTTTGGGAGCTAAAACCTATTTGAGCAAGATATAATATTCTTTTTATGTATCACTCTATTCAGTTTGGTAATATTTTATTAAATTTTTTGCTCCTGTGTTCTTGAGGAATAGTTGTCTATAGTTACATTTTCTTGTAATTCCTTTGTCTAGTTTTTGTATCAAGATAATTGATGCCTTCTAAATGAGTGTTTTCTCTTCCTGTATTTTCTGAAAGTGTTTGTAGCATTGATATTATTTTTTTTCCTTTAATATTTGATCAGACTCACTAATGAAGCTATCTGGACCTAGATTTTTCTTTGTGTTATAATACAATTTTTACTGTATTTATTTAATTCACATTATATCATGAGAATTTTCCTATTTCATTAACTATTTTTCAAAAACAAGATTTTTCACAGTTGCATAATATTTGTTTGAATAAATATACCATAATGTATGTAACTAGTCCCCTACAGTTGGCTATTTTGGTTGTTAAATATTTTCCTCTCATTGATTTCTTTTTTTTTTTTTAAAGATTTATTGATTGATTGATTGATTGCTATGTTGGGTCTTCGTTTCTGTGCTAGGGTTTTCTCTAGTTGAGGCAAGCGGGGGCCACTCTTCATCACAGTGCACGGGCCTCTCACTATCGTGGCCTCTCGTTGCGGAGCACAGGCTCCAGACGTGCAGGCTCAGCAGTTGTGGCTCACGGGCCTAATTGCTCCGTGGCATGTGGGATCTTCCCAGACCAGGGCTCGAACCCATGTCCCCTGCATTGGCAGGCAGATTCTCAACCACTGTGCCACCAGGGAAGCCTCCATTGATTTCTTATTACCAAGCAAGGCAATTGAGCTGTGATGTTCTTTTTATAAAACATGCATCAATGTGTATGAATATTTATGTATAATATATATTATATAAAGCTATATAACACAATATATTATATACATTATGTACATAGATAGTAAATGTATATGTTTATGTATAAAAAATACACACATATACACACAGATACACACACACACTGAAAGAGATAGACAGATTGACAGACTATGGTATTAGATACATCAGTATATTAACATAGTCCAACTTTGGCTGTTAGGAGTTTGGGAAATTTTTTCTTTCTTTTCATAGTTTTTGGTATTTCTATGTTTTTATTTCCAGACTGAGAATGTCACTTTATAGTTAGGAAAGAAAAAACCTGAGCTGGTTTTTTACTTGGGAATTAAAAAATAAAGGATTTATTAAGCTATCACAGGCAGTTTGAGAAATTACTAAAATACTATGTGGTAGTTAAAATTCTAACAATGTTTTACATTTGAGAATTTTTTCCCCCAACAGCAGAACTTTAAATGATGTCTGAGTAGGTGCAGTATTTCAGGCTCCCATGGGAATTGCCAAATGATCAAAGGGGCACTTACGCTCTTTGGGAATAGGTCCAGGTTTTATGTTTTTCCTCCTTTTTCAAAGTCTTAAAGAAATAAAAATCTTCACAGCCAAATACATTTTTTGGTTCCCTTTGGTTTAGAGCATGGAAGGCTACCCAATGTCAGGAGACACTGGGAGAATTTGGCTTGAATTTTTAAAGCTATTTGAGAGGGGGAAGGGAGATGAAAAGAATTACTTTGAAGAATTACCCAGCTAAATCTGGTTAATGTAGCCAGTGATAGGATAAAGTAAGTTTTAGCACATGTAATCCATTGTGATTGCTCCAATTTTCCAAGCCAAGTAAGAAATAAACTTTATTGCTCATAGTCTTTAGAAATAATGGAAAAGTACATGGATACTTCATCAGGTGCTTATAAAATTAAGTGGGTGACAGTTTAGAACTGTTACTTAAACTCTTTAACTTCTTTGTCTTGTACAAATGTATGTGATAGCTTATAAGTTTTTAAAAGAAACATTGAAAGAACAAAAATAGAGGGCTTTTTAAAAAGTGCATGTATATACGTAGAGATCTAGTATTAACCCTCCCTTCCAATAAAATTGTGGAAAGAAAGATGTAATCATTAGAAGTCAGAGTTACTTAGGCTGTTTTAGATCAACTGTGAGGGATGAGTGTAGCAAGAGGAATAGGACCAGAGGACCAAGGAAGGATGAGAGGTTGTTGGGAGGTGGAGAGAAAAACTGGAAACAAAATAATTAGAGAAAAATCCAAAAGGTTATTGGGCATAGGGTGAGGAAGTTTTTTTTTTCTAATTCCCTAAATTGGATGATTTCAGGATGCTCATATCTGTATCTGTAAGTATGTTATTCTTAGATCAGTCTAGGATTAAATGATGCTAAGTACAAATAATGAGGCCATAAGAAAATGAAAAGAAATAAAATCTTATTTGCCCTATTTCTCTAGCTCAGTATCTCATAATGTGTAGTCAGAAGACTACTCAGTTTTGTCACCTGGGATGCTTGCTAAATAGAATATAGAGTCCTGAACCCGCTTCAAACAATGAATTTCTGAGGGTTTGAACCTGGGATCAGCATTTTTAACAAGCTTCACAGATGATTCATAACATAGGAAAGTTTAAGAACCATTGCTATCTAGTGTATGTCAGACTTACTCCCATTATTTCCTAATCCATAACTCTCCTCCTTTTCCACCCCATCGCCCCTGCCCCCTTAAACACAAGTGTGGATCATTTATTTGATCTGGAATAGATGTCACTTATTTCAAAATTGTTTTGCTCTATCATTCCTTTTTTCGGTACTGAACTAAAGGTACATTTCTTATAGTTGTTTGTAGTTTTACTGCAGTACCAAATTGAATAATGCATCCTTAGGCCAGAAAGCAGTTCAGGGCAATCACTTAGTTTGTGAGTGAGCTTAGGCAGCTGTCTGCTGGACAGCTATATCTCCTTGTGGCTGTATTTCCTCTGCTCATTATTAGGTACACTCTAATTGTTGTGGAGTTATAAATAGTATTTATTTATTTTTTTGTTTGTTTATTTTTAGTCATAATGATCCTAACCAGAAAGCTATCTGCTGATGATTGTGATGGAAGTGAAATAATGTGAGAAAATTAACCTTTAGCCATGACATAGCTGTGTCAGTGACCTTTCAGTTACATATTACTACAGTTTGTTTGGGACATTATATATCCTAGTGCTTTTTGTAATTGTGGGTTTGGTAGTTTGAAAATTTATGGAGAACATTCTACTGATACTCTCTTTTTTTCCCCATTAGGCAATCATCAAAGTCTTGTTGGGTTATTTGTGTTTCCTTATTTCCCTTTGATTATTTGAGAGGTAGCAAACCAAAGAAGAAGGAACTGGGGCTCCTAAAATGGGGCAACTTGAAGTATCACCTTTGTTTTTTTGTAGCCAGATGTTTGGTGAACATGGATGAAACCCAGAGAGTATAGAACAAAACCAGGATATAGGGTAGGTTTCAGCAGTAGGCATTTTGTAAGTCCAGATATCTGTGTAGTCAGTATGGTTGAGAGTGTGGTAGGTATTGTTCACAAGTGAGTTGAGTACAAGAACCAGGGTAGCTAGCGGTAGGCAATATGCTGAGATCCAAGTCAACATTATATCTCTGGTTCT